>NC_141900.1:32425925-32579444 GCF_057802395.1 Ceratotherium simum simum
GCAAACATGCTGTGGAAATGTAGGGCAGCTGAACAGTGTTGAGTGCCCCTTTGAGATATGTATTTATGAATTTAAAGTTTGATTAGGGGGCCGGCCCAGTGGCGCAAGCGGTTAAGTGCACGTGCTCCGCTGCGGTGGCCCGGGGTTTGCCGGTTTGGATCCCAGGCGTGCACCGATGCACCGCTTGTTAAGCCATGCTGTGGCGGCGTCCCATGTAAAGTAGAGGAAGATGGGCACGGATGTTAGCCCAGGGCCAGTCTTCCTCAGCAACAAAGAGAAGGATTGGCATTGGATGGTAGCTCAGGGCTGGTCCTCCTCACACACACACAAAATAAAGTTAGATTAGATGGTGTTTTTTTTTTTTTTTTATTCAGCAACAATCAGGGGCAGGTGCAGAGGAAAAGGGAGTGAAGGATTTAAGGGTTTTTACAAGGGAGAAATTATAATATTGAGCCATGGAATATATCCTGGGTAAGGAGAAAATTGAGGAAATGTGTGTTGAGGGAGAGGGCAGCATGCAGGCTGCTGTGGCGAAGAGGCTAGTCTCATTAAGGAGACAATAGTTAGAACTAGTTTTTTTTTTTTTTTTTTGACTTACCCTCTAAGCAACCATTAAAACTAATTCAGTCATGCCTTTCATCCTGTTTACCTCATTTTGCCCAAAAAGTTCAGACTTCCCATGTCATCTCTTGTGATTGCCTTCGTGGATTTGTGCATAGCCTAATTTGATTCAAGTTCCCCACTACTGTGACCCACCCCCAACTCTTCCACAAACACCTCTGCTCTACTTTCTGGAGCTCATGGTCAGCAAAATCCATTATATCCTCAACTTTTTCTCCGGAAGTTCCTGTTGCCTTCTGAAAGATACTGTTACTGATACCTCGTTATTCTTTGAGCTTACTGCTTTCTTTTTAGCCATCTCAAGTGGGGATTTATTTTTCCTCTTATACTTTGGTACTAGAAGGCGCATGTAGGAGATATTGGTGTCCTCTTTATTTCCCATTGCCCTTTCCATTTTCCCTTCTTCCTTACAATTTATTCATGTCCAGGGGATTCCTCCCTCAACATACGTACACGAGATGCTATCAGGGTATATCACCACTGCTTGTCATTATTGCAGTGAATTTCCCTTTAATCATTCCTCTTCATTCATTGACTGCTTCAGCACCAGTCTCACTATCTTTCTTTCCATTCCCACTTCAGTCAATTCTTGATGACTTTGGCTTCCAATTATAGATCATCCATGGCCTCTCCTTTCCTTCACTTTCTTCCTCTAAGATTCTGTTATCTCTGCTCCTTCTCCAGCAGCTAGCCACTCCCGTGGTCATGCCCTAGACCTTGTTATTATCAAAAACTTCATTCCCTCTAACATCACAATTATAAGCATCTCACTTTAATCTCCACCTTCTCTTCACCACTCACTTCCTTTAGTAGTCCACCTCAGCCATTTCTTTGATCACTTTGTGACTTACAATTCACTGACCCTACTACAGTTCTTCGCAGTTTCATTTCTCCCTCCCCCACCCCCAGTCTTCACTTCTTCCCGTGGTTCTTCATTGTAATCACTCTGTTGTATACACATTCAAATCTTTGCCCACCCACTCTCTTCCTGCTCCATCCCCACCTTAATACTTCTTAAATGTCGATCTTCTGTCTTACCTCTACATATCAGAGATACCTACTCTAGCAATTTATTTGGCCAGAGAAAACCACAAAACCTCACTTACTTTTCTCAGTTAAACCTCAGCTGGAACCACAGCACTACCTTGCCATATTCTTTTGTCAGGTCATTCTCTCACTTCCAGAGATTGTTTCATGCCTTCTCCTTCCTTATTCTCAGCTAATGAACTGTTTTCTTACTCTCACCAAATATGAAGCAATCTTTCCATCACCAAATTTACCAGCCTATCTGATAGGCAGAATAATGGTCCCCTAGAGATGTCCCTTCCTAATCCTTGGAACCTGTTGAATGTGTAGGTTACATGGTAAGGGGGAATTGAGGTTGCAGATGAAATTAAGGTTGCTAATCAATTGACCTTGAGATGGTGAGATTATCCTGGGTTATTCAGGTGGGCCCAAAGTAATCACAAGAGTTCTTATAAGTAGAAAAAAGAGGCAGAAAAGAGAACCAAAGAGATGGCAGCATGAGAAAATCATGATCCTCCCTTGATGGCTTTGAAGATGGATGAGCCCAGGAATGTGAGCAGCCTCTAGAAGCTGGAAAAGTGAAGGAAACAGATTCTCTCCTAGAGCCTCCAGAAGGAACGCAGACTTGCTGACACCTTCATTTTAGCCCAGTAAGATACATTTCAGACTTCTGGTCCCCAGACCTGTAAGATAATAAATTTGTGTCATTAGTGGTAATTTGTTACAGCAGTCGTAGAACACATACTCATTCAAATGTTTGCCTATCCTGCAACCTCCTTGCAATACATTATTGCTCGTTCATATACTTTGCCTTCCCTTTTTTAAAATGGATGGACTGCTCTGACTCTTAAGGATAACTCTTCTATATGGTGCCCTGGGCCCCACCTCCTGTTACCTAATCTAGGACCTTGCTTCTGGATTATCCTCTGTCTCTGTGCTGCATTATCAGTTTTCTCTTTTCACTAGACTGTTCCAATCGGTAATATCTCCCTTCTTAAAAGAAGCAAAATTGACCTCTTGTCTCCTTGAAGTGTCACACCCCAGTCAAAGCCACCATCACCTTTCACTTAGATCATTCTCACCTGGACCACTTCATTACCTCCTGATTGGTCTTGCTGTATGTTCTCTTCCCTTTTATGATCTCTTCTCCGTACAGCAGCTGGAGTGACCTTTTTAAAGTATTAATTAGGTCACATTATTACTCTTCTGCTTTAAAACCGTCCATTGGCTTCCTTCCCATCATACTTAAAATTAAAAGCCCTTTCTGAGGCCAGTATGATCTGGCCCCAACCTTATCTACCATTCTACCCTTTTCTCTCTCTGCTGCAACTGTACTGACCTTGTTTTCCTGTAAGAAAACCAGCTCGTTTTTCTCTTAATGCCTTTGTACTTGCTGTTTCCTCTGCTTGGAACTCTCTTCCTGCAGATATTTCCATGCATCACTCCTTCACTTCATTTAGGTCTCTGCTCAAATATTCGCTCTCAGGCTCAACCTGAGGTAGCACCCTCCTGTCATGTCACCCTCCTCTCAACCGTTTATTGATTAACTTGGCATCAGGCTTATTTTCCTTTTTCTTTGCCAGCCCTGAATTTTGGATAGGATGTGGTCAGTAGATGACAGTAGTAAAGGGTAGCACTGGTAGATGTAAAAGGATATGGGAATTTTTGAAGGGGAAGAGAGAAGAAATGGTTTGAAAGTAGCCATGAGGGACAAGGAAAATACATACCTTACCTCCTAGGGCTTGAGGAAATAGGATATAAGAGAAAAAATAGTAGTGCTATCAGGAGATGGTCCTTCCTCATAGTTGATGAATAGATTTCATGGGATAATGTGTATAAAGCATTTAGCACAGTTTCTTATACATAATATCAACCAGTAAATTTCCTTCCAGGGGCAATATGTCTTCTCTAACCTTCTTTTTTTTCTTTTTTCCTTTTTTAGAAGGAAGGAGCAGGGATCATATAGGAAGACCCTTGTCAAAGGGATTAGTACTTGAAAAATGGGGCTAAATCAGAATAGTCAGGTTTACAGCAAACAAATAGTCCTTGGGGAGTTAAGATGTGCCAAAGGCTCATAGAACCAATTATCAGTGGCTTACCAGGTGTTATGAGAGCCTTAAGTAAAAATACAGATTGGGCAAAATTCTTTCTCCTTGCCACTCAGGCATACAGTGCCCTTATTCTACTGAAAATGATTTTATTGAGAAATCATAGCTAGGTATTACTGCAATTAAGTTATCTGAGCAATCAACATTAAAATATTCCCAAAGAGAAACTGATTAATTCAGATAGCTCTCCTCCAGGATTCCTCTGCTACCCTTTTCCCCTTCCCATTCCAATCCATAAATAAAACTAGAAATCCCTACAGTAGTTTGGGATTTATATGAGTCTCAAGGTGTACAAATATTTGAAACTCCCATGGATTTCTAGGTGTTTCATATGGACAGGTTTCAAGAGCTTGTATTTATATCATAATAACTGAAATTCCATCACCTTATTAAAGTGTTTGTGTTCATGTGATATATTTGATGAATATATGATAAATAAAATATTGGAGGAATATTATTTTTTCTTGTTTAACATTGAGAGATTTGAGTCTTGTGTTTTCTGTTTCTTTTTCCAGAGAATGAAGGGCATTGTCCAAGTCACGTTGTAGTCCTCTGTCGTGGCCGAGTTTTTGTCTTTGATGTAATACACGAAGGATGTTTGATCACCCCACCAGAGATCCTCAGGTTTTCAAACTACTTTCTTGAGTCCTGTTAGGTCTTAAGCTTTTGCTTGAGTTAAAAAATAAATGTTCAGAATTGCCTTTTAATAAGGTAAGAGTAAGCTGAAAAATAAGAATTTTATATATGCTTATTTTTTAAAAGTCTACTTTATTTTTGATTTAAATTTATTTTATTTTACTAGATATATATGAATATTTACTTGGATATTAACAAAAATTAACATTCTCTACTTGGAGAAAAGGAAAACATTACAAATATTACCAATCTCATTCCCTGCCCCAGAATTACTCTCTATTACTAGATTGGTGTATTCTATCCTTCCAGGTCTGTTGGAGTAAATTTACATGCACATATAGATTTTTAAAAAAGAATATATATGTATATTTTATACATAGTATGTATTACATACATAGAAATGGCAGTATATATATAGTATTATTTTGTATGTTTATATTTTTAAAGTGTTATTTAAAGTATTATGGGAAATTTCAAAATGTAGAGGGAATTATATAATGAAACTCTTCCGTGTACTCTTCCCCTAACTTAACAGTTATCAACTCCTAGCTTCAACAATTACAAATTCATCATCTTGTTTCAACTGTGCCTTCTTGTGCTCCTTCCTTTACTCCTTCATGGATTATTTTAAAGAAAATCTCAGATGTAATATCCTTTCACTATAAATATTTTAGTATGTATCTCAAAAATATAAGGACTCTTAAAAACATACATGTACAGTACCATTATCACACCTAATGACTTCTTCTAAAATATCAACAAGAATTCTTTAAGATTGTTAATATACAATCAGTTGTTCAGATTTCCTAGACTGTCTAATAGATGTTGAGTTGTATGTATCTATATATATTTTAAATTATTTTTATTAAGTACGACAAACATATACAAATGTGCACGCAGAAGTATACAGCTAAATACTCATGTAACCACCACCCAAGTCAAGATATAGAACGTTTCTAGTACTCCAGAAAGCCCCTCATACCATTTCCCAGTTACTGTGCCTTCCCTCCTTCCCAAGGGTAATTGTTTAGGCTGCTGACAGTTTTCATTAATACAAAAAACGCTGTTGTAAAAATTCTCGTACAAGTCTTTTGATGCCCATGTGCATGCATTTCCACCCAGGAGAGGACTTGCTGAGTCATAGGGTATGTGTGTATCCAAAATAGTTGTACTAATAAGCACATCCACTAGTGTATGAGTGTTGTAGGAGTTCTTTATACATTCTGGATATGAGATATTTGTTGGTTTTATGTGTTGAAATCCACAGAGTAGATGTCTGTAACTGCCCTTTCGTTCTACTAAAGACATCTTTTTGATCAACAGAAGTTCTCAATTTGAATGTAGTACAATTTATTAATCTTTTACCATATGGATTTTACTTTTCGTGTCATGTTTTAAAAAAATTTTCCCTAACCCAGTGTCAAGAACATATTTTCTTATACTATGTTCTATAATTTTATTGTTTTGCCTTTCACATTAACAATCTGCCAGCTGGTCCTAGTGTGGTGGTGTTGACAATTAATTGATCACAGCCAGTTACAGATTTCTTTGTTCCTTCTCCACTCCCACTGCTTCACTTGACTAGCCTTAAAAAAATTAATAAAAAATAAAAAAACAACAATCTTCCTAGAATTGATTTTTGTATGTAGCATGAGGAAGGAGTAGTTGTATTCATTTAAAAAATAATGTTATTTTAGGTGTTTTTCTGCAGTTCACTTCTTTCAGTCAGTAATAAGACAGTGATATTTTCATATTGGAACAGGTACATCTACCTTATTCTTTTTAACTGTTGCATAGAATTCCATCAAATGGATATACAGTCCTGCACTGCATAATGACATTTAGGTCAATGAAGGACCGCACATATAACAATGGTCCCATAAGATTAGTACCATATAGCCTAGGCGTGTAGTAGGCTGTACCATCTGGGTTTGTGTAAGTACACTCTATGATGTTTGCACAACAATGAAATTGCCTAATGATGCATTTCTCGGAACTTTCCTGTCGGTGAGTGATGCGTGACTGTACTATGGTTTGACCATTTCTCCGTTAGTACACATTGAGCGTTGAGCTGGTTTCCATTTGTTACTGCAACAAACAATGAACTTTTTCAAGCGTGCCTCTTTGTGTATTTGAGAGAAAATATCTATGCTTTATTAGAAGTGAAATTTCTGGATCATATGATATATACACTTAAAATTTTTAACTGAGTCAAATTGTCATCCAAAGCAGCATTATTATGTTCCTTGCCAGTATTTTATGTCGATACCCACTTCTCCATATCATTGCTGACATGGCGTAATTCAACTTAAAACACAGTGAACTGACAGGTGACAAATGGTTTTCATTGTTCTTGAACTGGCACATCATTACTAGTGAGGTTGAATATTTTTATATATGTTTATAGGCCATTTGTAATTTTTCTTCTGTGAGTTGCTTTTGCCTATTTTTCTATTGGCTACTTTTTTATTCTTATTGATTTGTAGCAGTTATTTATATGACTGGACACTAATCGTTTATCAATAATATGTGTTGCAAACATTTTCTTCCAGTTAATTAAAAAAATGTTTTTGGTAATTGTACAGACATTGTTAATTTTGATGTAGGCACATTTATCCATCATTTCGTTTAGGTGTTTTGCTTTTGTGATTTGAATAATATTTGTGTGTGTTCCCATTATTTTTTTTAATTTGTTTGGTCCAAATTTGACATAATTATTAAATTAGGCTTATTAATTGGATAACTGAAAGCCACTCTTCCAGAAATGGCATACATGTCATCTGTGGGCTAAATTCAGCCTGTGACCTCTTTTGGTTGGATAACAGAGAATTTGACTCGCTATTTAAAAATCAGGAGAGTTCACATAAAAATATGGATTTCTGGTTTCTCTTTAAAAAATTAAATCAAAGTTTTCTTTGTTCAGATTTTTTTTTTGTGAGGAAGATCGGCCCTGAGCTAACATCTGCCAGTCCTCCTCTTTTTGCTGAGGAAGACTGGCCCTGGGCTAACATCCATGCCCACCTTCCTCCACTTTATATGGGAGGCCGCCACAGCATGGCTTGCCAAGCGGTGCGTTGGTGCATGCCCGGGATCCGAACTGGCAAACCCCGGGCCACCACAGCGGAGCACCAGCACTTAACTGCTTGCGCCACCTGGCCTGGCCCCTGTTCAGATTTTTAACTCTCTGTTAATTCAACCTCCATGGTGGTTTTCTTGCCTCCATACGTTCTCTGCACTTATCAGTTTTATGGCTTTAAAATTCAAATTTGATTGTATCTCACCTTTGCTTAAAATTCTTAAATGGTTCCTTGTGGTCTAGAATCAAGTCCCAGTTCCTTAGCTGTGGTCTAGATTTGACCTGTGCCTATCTCTTCAGCCTTGTGTCCTGCGCCTCCTCCTTGTGCATCCTATACTCCTACCCCATTTCCTGCTTGCCATTCTTGTAACATGTCAGATTATCTGTGATCTTTGCATGTTCTCATCCTGTCTATTTGGAACGTCCTCTCCTGCGTTGTCCACCTTTTGAGTAAAGTAAGCTTTCTTACTCATGCTTTATGTCTCTGTTCATGTGTCACCACGAGGTTAACTATTTCCTAATTTCCCATTCCTGTTCCTCTGTCTAAGCCCCAAGGAGTAGCCTCCTGTAGTCTCTTTGTATGCCTTATATTTGTCTCTATTATATTGATTATAATGTTGTATTGCAGTCATTTATTTCTGTGTTTTCACATGCAGATGGAGCTCTAAGAGATTAGTTAACCAGGTCTTTTTTTTTTTTTAAATTCCCCTTGCTTAATATAAAACAAAAGTGTGTGTATGTGAGTTGAGTGATCAGGCCAGTCCTATACATTAGGAAATTTTATCTAGAAATGTAAGATGTATATTAGAAGTGTAAGATAGACTAGTCAGATTCTTTTTTTTTTTTTTTACTTATTTTGAAGAAGATTGGCCCTGTGCTAACATTTGTTGCCAATCTTCTTCTTTTTTCTCCCCAAAGCCCCAGTACATAGTTGTGTATCATAGTTGTAGAGTTGTAGCTCTTCTATGTGGGATGCTGCCTCAGCATGGCTTGGTGAGCAGTGCATAGGTCTGCACCCAGGATCCGAACCGGTGAACCCCGGATCGCTGAAGTGGAACACGTGAACTTAACCGCTACGTACTGGGCCGGACCCAGTCAGATTCTGAATCTTAGTGAGTTGGAGCCTCAAAAGAGATGTATTAAAATCTACTGCAGTAATCCAGGAAAGAAGTAAGAGATGAGACTTTAAAAGATGGGACAAATGCAGAAAATGTTTTGGAGATAAAATTAATAAGAATTGGTGACTGGATTTAGAAAGAAAAGAAGGTATTAAATATGACTGAGATTTTCCAACTTGGATGAGTAGGCAGATAGTATTATAATAGGGGGAGGCAATGGAAGAGGAGCAACCGTTTCAATTCTTTTTTTCTCATTTTTAATAATAACTCGATTGAGATATAATTCACACACCATATCTTTCACCCATTTAAAGTATACAATTCAGGGCTGGCCCCGTGGCTTAGCGGTTAAGTGCGCGTGCTCCACTACTGGCGGCCTGGGTTCGGATCCCGCACCGCTTCTCCGGCCATGCTGAGGCCGCGTCCCACATGCAGCAACTAGAAGGATGTGCAACTATGACATACAACTATCTACTGGGGCTTTGGGGGAAAAAGAAAAAAAAAAAGGAGGAGGATTGGCAATAGATGTTAGCTCAGAGCCGGTCTTCCTCAGCAAAAAGAGGAGGATTAGCACGGATGTTAGCTCAGGGCTGATCTTCCTCACAAAAAAAAATAAAAATAAAAAAAATAAAGTATACAATTCAGTGTGTTTTTAATATTCACAGATATTTGTGCAACCATCTCTACAGTCAATTTTAGAACATTTTTGTCACCCCCAAAAGTGACCCTGAACCCATAAGGAGTAACTCCCCATTCACCCCATCTATTAGCAGACACTTCCCATATCTCTCAAACACTCCCACCTCACCAGCCCTAGGCAACCACCAATTGATTTTCTATCTCTACAGATTTGCCTATTCTGGACATTTCATATAAATGGAATTTTATAACATGTCCTTTTGTGTCTGGCTTCTTTCACTTAGCAAAATGTTTTCAAGGTTCATCCATGTTGTAGCATGTATTAGTACTTTCTTCATTTCTATGGCTGAATAATATTCCATTCTATGGATAGACCACATTTTATTTAATCATGCATCAGTTGTTGGACATTTGATTGTTTCCACTTTTTGACTGCTATGAATAATGCTGCCATGAACATCTGTGTACAGGTTTTTGGGTGGATATATGTTTTCATTTCTCTTGGGTATATACCTAGGAGTGGAATTGCTGGGTTATAACTCTATGTTTAACCATTTGAGGAACTGCCAGGCTATTTCCAAAATGACTGCACCATTTTACATTCACATCAGCAGTATATGAGGGTTCCAATTTCTTCACATCCTCACCAACACTTGTTATTGTCTGCCTTTTTGATAATAGCCATCCTAGTTGGTGTGAAGTGGGATCTCATTGCCGTTTGTGTTTGCATTTCTATAATGACAATAATATTGAACATCTTTTTGGGTGCTTATTGATCATTTGTATATCTTCCTTGGAGAAATGTCTATTCAAATCCTTTGCCAATTTTTAATTGGGTTATTTGTCTTCTTATTACTGAGTTGTAAGACTTCTTTATATAGTCTGGATACAAGTCCCTTATCAGATATATAATTTGCAGATATTTTTGTCCCATTCTGGAGTTGTCTTTTCACTTTCTTCATGGCCTCCTTTGAAGCACAAAAGTTGTTTTAATTTTGACAGAATTCAATGTATCCATTATTTTCTTTGGTTGCTTGTGCTTTTGATGTCGTGACTAAGAAACCATTGCCTAATCCAAGGACATGAAAATTTATACCTATGTTTTCTTCTAAGATCAGGTGTTTTTGTTTGTTTATTTTTGTGAGAAGAGGGCAGGAAAATAATTTTTAAATGTACATCCAGTTTGAAATGTTGGAGGAAATTGAGGTAGAGATATCCAGCAAGCGTTTGGAAATTTGGTACCAGGAATTTCGAGAGAAAATGAGGTTGAAGTTAGAGATTTGGTTGCCTCTTACATAAAGGTGATAGTTTAAGCTATAAAAGAAGTGGATGAAATGACCAAGGGAGAAACTTGTAGAAGAGCTTGGAGGAGGCCAGTCACAGAAGTGGAATACAAAGAAGGTGGAGTCTCTCCTGCTAAGGTGCTAAAATAGAGCCAGGCGGACATTAGGAGACAAACGAATTCCTCCTTCGAGATGAACTCTTGAATTCATTAAATGCCTGAAATGCATCTGCAAGTCTTCTCAAGGAAGATAAGATTACTGGAACAGAGACCACATTCCTGTCAGGAAGCTAAGATTATTGGGACAGAGACCCTGTTCCTGTCAGTCATCTCCCACGTTCCTAAGATTAATGGCTTGTTTCAGCCGACCCTCGCCCCAATGATTACATCGTGCCTGGAACTTGTTAACAGACATTCCTTCTCTCTCTCTTTTTTTTTTTTTTTTGCCTCTGTTAGCCATTACTATAAAACCTTTCTTCTTGGTTCAACGGCTGGAACACAATTCAAGTGCTACTTGAATCTGTGCTTCCCAGGCTGCAGTCCTAACAAACCCCGAATAAATTTCTTTTTGTTTTAAGTTTACCAGCATCTGCCTCATAATTCTTTGACACAGAAATTTGGGGAAACACGCATTTGTCAGTGGAAGGAGAATAAATGGTCAGTGAAAAAGACAGAGGTCAGTGAGGTAGGGAGACCACAATGGAACAGTGCTACAAAAGCCAAGGCAGCGATAATTTTCAGATTTACTCCTGGGTGTTCAACACTGTATGATGAAGAAAATAAGTCTGAGATAAAGCTACTAGGTTTGTTTTATGGGATGCTATTGGTAACTTTCAGAAATGCAGCTTCAGGATAATCACTGGAGTACAGAACCAGTGAGTGGAAAGTAATGAAGGCAGAAAACAGATTGTGAGGAAATATCAAGTGTAGAATATTTTTAAAGATGTATGCTTCTGAAGTGAAATACTGTTAATACAAACCTTTGCGCTTATAAATATCAAAAATTGCACTTGTAGATGAAAAACAGTTGCATAGATATCTAAATTAAAGGAAAAGAGGGATTATCCTAGTTACCAAATCTGTACCTCTTTTTTTTTTTGAACAGAGAATTTATTTTTTAAGCCACTTTATTGAGGTATGATTAACATACAAAAAGCTGTACAAGTTTATTGGGTACAACTTGCTGAGTTTGGAGATAAGTATACACCCATGAAGCCATCACCACAATCTATACCATAAACATATCCATCATCCCCAAAAGTTTCCCACTCTCTTTTTTAATTATTAATGATTTTTTATGATAAGAACACTTAACATAAGATCCACCCTCTTAGCAAATTTTTTTTACATAATACATTATTGTTAACTACAGGCAGAGTGTTATACAGTAATCTCTAGGACTTAGTCATCTTGGATAACTGAAACTTTGTACCCTCTGACTAATACCTTCTCATACCCTCCTTACCCCAGCCCCTGGCAACCACCACTCTACTCTACTTCTATGAGTTTGACTATTTGAGATTCCTCATATAATAACCTGTTGTATGTTTAAAGATACATGAAACTCATCAGGGATCTGGGAGTATAGAATGCTATGGGGGGAAATAATTTATCCTTATCTAATAGAGTCTTTATAATGGATATAAGTAACAACGCACGTGTGAAAACATTTAAAACTGACCACATGGTACTTCTACTTTTTGGGTTAAAGACAAATAATAATTGGGTATAGAGTAAGTCCTCTGTTAAATATAGATGCACATAGTTTTTAGTTAGATAAGATGTGCATGATGTTTGAGATTATTTACCAGAATATTTTTCAAGTTCTCCAATGTAAGGAGTATTTACTTAGACCCTAGAAGTGAATGTACATTTTGAAAGTATAAGTTATATCAGCCAAACACCAAATTTATTAAGTTATTGTTAAATATACTTTTGGTGTTAATAGGCCATGTAATTGCTTTTTTAAAAAAAAGATGTAGTGTAGGAAATAAATCCATTGCTGTTGAGATCATAATCTCTTCCTTTGGATAATATATCAAAACATTTAAATACTGATAAACATTATGATCTATTAAAGGCCAAAGTAGCTAGTGATCCTGCCTGTGCTCTTTTTGAATCTTCTTTCTTTAATCTTCCATAAGGCAATTGACATACATCCACAAGAAGTGCCATAGTGAACCTGATGGACCCGGGGTAGCAGCATTAACTAGCGAGGAGCGAACTCGGTGGGCTAAGGTTATAATTTATACTTTTCTTTTTTTTTTAATTAAGGTATAATTGACATGTAAGGTATTATTTTCAGATGTACAACATAATGATTTTCTATTTGTATATATTGTGAAATGATCACCACAATACCTCTAGTTAACATCCATCACCATACATAGTTACAAAAGGATTTTTTTGTGATGATTTTTTTTTTATTGATGTTTTAATGGTTTCTAACATTGTGAAATTTTGGGTTGTACATTTTTGTTTGTCCATCACCATATATATGACTCCCTTCACCCCTTGTGCCCACACCCCCACCCCCACTGCCCCTGGTAACCACAGTCCAGTTTTCTCTGTCCATGTGTTGGTTTATATTCCACATATGAGTGAGATCATACAGTGTTTGTCTTTCTCTTTCTGGCTTATTTCACTTAACATAATACGCTCCAGGCCCATCCATGTTGTTGCAAATGGGACGATTTTGTCTTTTTTATGGCTGAGTAGTATTCCATTGTATATATATACCACATTTTCCTAATCCAATCATCAGTCGAGGGACACTTAGGTTGCTTCCACTTCTTGGCTATGGTGAATAATGCTGCAATGAACATAGGGGTGCATAAGCCTCTTTGGATTGTTGATTTCAGGTGCGTTGGATAGATTCCCAGTAGTGGGATGGCTGGATCATAGGGCATCTCTATTTTTAATTCTTTGAGGAATCTCCATACCGTTTTCCATAGAGGTTGCACCAATTTGCATTCCCACCAGCTGTGTATGAGGGTTCCTGTTTCTCCACATCCTCTCCAACATTTGTTGTTTTTTGTCTTGGTGATTATAGCCATTCTAACGGGCATGAGGTGGTATCTTAGTGTTGTTTTGATTTGCATTTCCCTGATGATTAGTGATATTGAGCATCTTTTCATGTGCCTATTGGCCATCTGTATATCTTCCTTGGAGAAGTGTCTCTTCATTTCCTCTGCCCATTTTTTGATCGGGTTGTTTGTTTTTTTGTTGTTCAGTTGTGTGAGTTCTTTATATATTATGGAGATCAACCCTTTATCAGATGTATGTTTTGCAAATATTCTCTCCCAGCTGGTGGGTTGTCTGTTCATCTTGATTCTGGTTTCGTTTGTCTTGTAGAAGCTCTTTAATCTGATAAAGTCCCACTTGTTTATTTTTTCTTTAGTTTCCCTAGTCTGGGTAGGCATGTCATCCGAAAAGATTCCTTTATGACCAATGTCAAATAGTGTGTTGCCTATATTTTCTTCTGAGTTTTATAGTTTCAGGTCTCACCTTCAGGTCTTTGATCCATTTTGAGTTAATTTTTGTGAACGGCGATAGCAGATGGTCCACTTTCATTCTTTTGCACGTGGCTGTCCACTTTTCCCAACACCATTTATTGAAGAGACTATCCTTTCTCCATTGCATGTTCTTAGCACCTTTGTCGAAAATTAGCTGTCCGTATTGTGATGATAATTTTTAAGATCTGTTCTCTTAACTTTCAAGTATGCAATACAGTGTTATTAACTATAATTTACACTTTTTTTGGGGAGGGGGAGATTGGCCCTGAGCTAACATCTATTGCCAGTCTTCCTCTTTTTGATTGAGGAAGATTGTCGCTGAGCTAACATCTGTGCCAGTCTTCCTCTATTTTGTATGTGGGACACTGCCACAGTATGACTTGATGAGCAGTGTGTAGGTCTGTGCCCAGCATCCAAACCCGCAAATCCTGGGCCACCAAAGCCGAGCACGTGAACTTAACCACTACGCCATGGGGCCAGCCCCTAATTTATGCTTTTCTTAATGAACCTTTTCCCTAAGAAACTATTTTGAGATTTTCTGGACATATTTTATTTAATATGTAACATTTAATCATTATTTCCTTGCCTTTAGGTACGAGAATATTTGATTAGTCTTGATCCAGAGAACTTGACTATGTTAGAAAAAATTCAGAGCAGTTTACTGGTATATTCCATAGAGGATGGCGGTCCACATGTAACACCAGAAGATTATTCTCAGGTACATAACTATCTTGTTCCGTTATTTCTTCCTACAGATTTTTCTGGAGGACTCTTGTGTATATTGAATGTGAGATTTTTTTGTTACATGCAGGCTCTCAAAACTTTTTCTTAGCTGTGATATATACATGTACCAAATCGAAGCTTATACATAAATAAATAATGCTTTGTAAATTCTTGCCCCATTGTTTGGTTCTGTTTAGATATATCTTGAACATTGTTTAAGGAAGTATGACTATTGTTTGCATATCACATGTCAGTGTTTCCCAATCTTTTCATTGATTGCGTATACAGAAAATTTGCACAGAGCACTGGACTAAATGAACTTCTCATGCCAAAGGTGACATGAGAATCTACCTGTATCTGTCTAATCTACCCACACGAGTGTACCTTGACACCTTAGTTGGTGAGGTCTGTTTTAAGAATTATTTCACTCTTATAAGTAATTTATTTTATCATTTGGTTTTATTGAATACACTGATTTCAGTGAGTTTAAGGGTAAATGTGGCCTTACTTTGTTTTTTTTCCCCTGGGGGTAATATCATTTCCTGGGAAATAATAAAAGGTAGTAGTCAGTCATATTTGTAGAAGTCTCATAGTCTTTAAAGATTTTATTTATTCAGTTCTTCCCCTCAAAGCCCCAGTAGATAGTTGTACGTCATAGGTTCACATCCTTCTAGTTGCTGTACGTGGGACTCGGCCTCGCGTTGGACGGAGAAGTGGTGCCTCGGGGCGCTCCCGGGATCCGAACCCGGGCCGCCAGCATCAGAGCGCGTGCACTTAACCACTAAGCCACGGGGCCGGCCCGTCTCATAGTCTTTAGAAAACACTTAAATTATTTCATAATGCATTCGTCAATATTAAATGATGGGAATAAAATAATACAGGATTGAAAAACCTTGTAGCTAGAAACCAACTTTTCCTCTTCGTTAGCTGCATTTTTTTTTTTTTAGTAGAAGAATCACCAGACTTCTTGAGGAAGAATATGTTTTATTGCAGTGTTCAAAATTTTTTTACAGCAATCTATAGATACACATTTAGATTGCAGCCCACTACATACACACACACACACGCATGTGCGCACACGCATATGTAATAGAAGTTTCATAAAACAGTAATTACTTTTACTATCTGTGATATACTCTGATATTTATGTTCTATTTTATTCTTTCTTTTTGTAAAGAATGTTTACTGTGATGCACTAAATTGATTTCATGACTCACTAATGGGCCAAAACCTACCATTTGAGAAATAAGCTTAGTGGGATATGAATTCTTGAAATATTTTCCTCATAACGAGACTTTAATGACTAAACCTACCAAGGCCTTTTACACTATTCAAGTTGCAAAAGCCTTTTCCTTTCCATTGTACGTTCTCTAAACATCCATGAATATTGTACAGCATTCTTTTTTCTAGTAGCATTTCTTGACATTTTGAAAAATATCTAAAGTCAGGGCCAGAATATTATTATTATCTCTTGAGTATAATTGTTATTATTTTATTAAATTTGGTTTACCTGACAAGGAAAAGTGAGATAATATACGTATATTTAAGATATAAATACTTACAAACCAATATGAAAATCTTTTTAACTTGGAAATATTTCAATTTATTTTAGATAACTGCAATGCTTCTTACTGGAGACCCAACAGTACGCTGGGGTGACAAATCCTATAACTTGGTTTCTTTTTCTAATGGAGTATTTGGCTGTAATTGTGATGTAAGTAAACTACTGAAGTCATTTTTTCCTTTTAATCTTTTAGGTTAATTTAATGGCAGTAAAGTCCAATACATGCTGTGCTGTGGTAGTATAAGTAAACACTTAAAGAAGTGTTTTATAACACTTCTTTTAAGTTTTAAAACACTCAAAGAGTTCTCTGGCATTATAGTAAAAGGTTTAGTTATGAATTCTCAGTGAAAGTAGAGTATAGGACAAGTTATTTTCATCTATAGTAAGGCTCACAGTTTGGTGTGTATGGAATTTGCATGTATGTTTATGTAGTATAAGCTCTTTAAAATCCACTGTTACCTGTTTGTTGAGAATTACAACCTACTTTAAAAGATATGATATAGCATTATGTATATATTCTATGCACAGAGAAACGTATGTGGATTTATTTCTAGATTTGCCTAATAATTTTGTGTAACTATTTTTCCTAAAATGGCACATGACCTTTGGAACATTATTTGTTTACACTATGGATATTAAAATGTCTGGTATGTAATACCATTTTTTACCCTCTTCATAAAAAAAAAAAAAACTTACTTCTCTTCTGTTCTCCCATTGTCATCTTTATTAGCTCTACCTTGCCATTTTCTGATGGACATTCAGGAGGTCCAAGAAAATTAAAAAATCAGCCTAAGTCAGAGTTGTAATACACACTTATAATCTCATTGTAATATTTTTCATAAAGTATATCATTTGGTATAAAGTAGCATGAGGTAGATTTTTGTTTGTTTTTGGTGGCTTTCCTACATAAGCATTTAGTGACTGTAAAATACTAACAAGACCTGTTACGCTGATTTGAGTTCAATAGTTGTACTCATCAGTATTCAGCTTTAGGTGATAGAAACCTGAATCAAACTGGCATTAGTTTAAGAAGATATTTGTTGGCATGAGGGTACAGCTAAATTTGGGTAAAACTGATTTCCAGTGACCAAATGCTTTCATTAGAATTTCTGTCTCCATTTTTTGGCACTACTTTCCTATGTTTGGCTTTATTTTTAAGTAGACTACTCCATGTAATGTTTTTTGGTTTGTTTTTTTTGTGAGGAAGGTCAGCCCTGAGCTGACATCTGTCACCAATCCTCCTCTTTTTGCTGAGGAAGACTGACCCTGAGCTAACATCTGTGCCCATCTTCCTCTACTTTATATGGGACACTGCCACAGCATGGTGTGACAAGCAGTGTGTCAGTACGTGCCCGGGATCCGAACCTGCGAACCCTGGGCTGCTGCAGCGGAGCGCACGCACTTAACCGTTGCGCCACTGGGCTGACCCCTCATGTAATTGTTGTATTCACAGTCTCATATCTTCACAGCTCTCTTCATAGATTAGTGTTCCTCATGGAAATAGCCAGCTTTTTTTTCCAGCAAAAGTTCTGGGAGTACTGTTCATTGGTTGTGATTGGCCTGTGTGAATCATGTGCCCATTCCAGGGAACCAAGTGCTGTGATTTGTCTGGCCTGGGTCACATGCCAAACATTAGAACCTAGGGAGTAGACTCACTCTCATTCAAATCACCACAGAGATGCGTCGTGGTTACCTAAAGAAAAATCAAGTTGCTGTTATCACAGAAGAAGGTGGAGAGGTTGATGAGCAGGTAATAAAACTAGATGTCTATTATAGTAGCTCATCGGAGTGAAAGATTGCCATGAGTCATTTTAAAGATTTGTTGTCTTTCCTCTTCCCTGGAGTCCATTGTTGACAAAATATTTCTTGTTAATTGCCTCAGTTTTCTTCTCTTCAGTTCCTTGTTTGGTTCTTCTTGACCTCTTCAGTCTGGTTTATACCCTTCTTATTCCCTGGAAACTACCCTTTGTAAAGTAGCTAACTGCCCCCTGGCTTCTTCCTTCCATTTCTCTTGGACGTGTCTGGTGCAGTTGATTACCCTCTTCATACGAATCTGACACTACCTCCATCCACTTAACAGTGTTTTGCTCTACTGATTCTAAAACTGACCTTAATTTTAGTCATACCTTTTTCCCCTGTGCCTGCTCTCTTCCTTGGTTTAATAGTTTCATTGACCATTTTGGTAGCTTGCGGTTATCCTTTCCAGTTTTCACCTATTATTCTCATTTTGAGAGTTTTCTTTAACTATATGTTAAATTGTTAAAACTGGATGTTATATTGTTACATAAGGGTAAGTTGCTCTCATCATCAAAAAAGAACTCATCATCTTGCTTTCCTCCCTCCCTCTCAATCCCCCAGAAAACCACTTTGCACTACTTTGATTTTTACTAATAGCACCAACATCCTGCTGTTTGCTCAAATTCAGGGTAAAAATAACTTTAATGATGTTTTGTATCTCTGAATAAAGAATATTGGTCCCGTAATAATCGTCTCAGCATACGTCTCCTCACAACTGAGATGCTTTCCTATAGTAAGTGTATGGACATGTTTTGTGTGTATGCATTAACACCTATATATTTATAATATCAATCTGATTACCTCCACTTGATAACCCGAGTTTAAAGTTCCATGTAGGTTTCCCTTGTAACCTAAGGTGATTATAGAAAATGTAATTTAACCTATGTAAAACATCATTAGTAAATTGTATAGGCTGTAAAGTAAAACTGTTGTAATCCAAAGTCATGTTGTTGCTGTCTTCCATTGGTGCTTGAATATGTATTTTTGTGATTATACTAATTAATTGCATTTCCCTCTTGGGATTTAAAATCCTAAGTTCCCCTCTTTTGTCTTCTCTATATAGGCTTTATTATAGGGCTCTGTGAAGAGCACATAGGAAGCATATAACAAACACTACTTGTTAATAATAACAGCAGTTGCTAATTACTGTGTGGGCCAGGTTCTTTAGTGAGTACTTTATAAGCATTATTAAAATCATTTTTCACAGCAGCAATATGAGAATAGGTATTATTATCCCCACTAACAGATGAGGCAGTTTACTTAAAGAATTAAGTAACTTTCTCCTAGTTGCACAGCTAGCAAGTGGTGGGGTTTGGACTCAGAACCAAAGTCCACATTTTTAAATAGTATATTACATATATTGCCTCCATATAAATGAAAAAAAAGAAAGATAAAACTTATGTGAACAAATAAATTATTGGGAAAGTATTTGAATTTTTTACGTTTCCTGACATTTTTTTTTCTGAAATGGATTATTAGCTTTCCACCAGGAGATGGGTGGGTAGAATTGTAAGTCAAAGAGACTTATACCCTTCAGTCTTGCTCTTTCTTACTGGTTCCAGTAAAAGACTTAGAAATTAATACTGTTGTCTTACATGAGACAATATATGTGATATCTGTGAAAATTCTTTGTAGAGCTCTAAAGCACTGCACAGTTGTAAGGTGCGGTTGGTAAAGGGGGTTGTCAGTACGCTGTGAGTCTTGTTATGCTCTTGCTGACAGGTGGGGTGAGCCGCTCATGCATCCTGTATTGACCTCCCCTGTGAGCATTTTGCTGATGTTGTAGCTGCTACTTACGTGCTAACAGTATACTCTGCTTCTCAGGCTCCGTTGGGCCATCACATAGGCAGCAGAGCTGTGTAGTGTTAGGGTGATATTTAAGACAACTAATTACTCCCTCTGAAACTGGGCCCAGGTGGGCTGGGTCCATGTCCTAAGCCTCCCGCTTTTCTCTCCAAGGCTAGCAATGTCACATTCAGTTCGTGAACGGTAGCTGTGTTTAATGTAAAATGGTAGCAGTAACACAGAGGGAAAAAAACCGTCTGGTGTAATTCTCATCAAAGGAACATGGAGAAAATAAGGCAGAAAGTTTGTCCTCTAAAATAAATGGTGGAAAAATTCACTAGCTGCAATTCCTTTCTCTAAATATAGCTGTCAAACCTGTAACACCCCGGTAACTCAGCCCATCTTTGCCGCATTCCTTAAACATTGAAGACTATTTCTGCCACATCTGAATGCTCTTGTAGATATGTACACAAAATCGTTATATTTTTTAATACTCAACTAGTGGCCTATGTCTTTACCTACAGAAGTTCATACTCATCCTCAGTGTAGCCTTCAGATAGTCTGCCATCCTCATATGCTTTTCCACAGTGCTCTTATAATTCCAGAACATCTTAGTATTGCATATATACATATACTTGCTTTGACTTCCAGTACAAATGGCAATTTATGTTCTCTGGATTGTTCATGTTTACTTACACCCCTCCCCATTACCTCAAGAGCCCTAATTAGATGCTTCCAACTTTAAATATCTGTTCTTTCTCAGAAAGTAAAATACAGCAGATATATACTATACTGTAGAATATCTATGTCTTTATCATTAGGAGGCGAGGCATTTGAGAATTCTGCACTTTATTATGTGTTAAGAATGGAGGGAAAGTGAAAATAAAATATTTGGTCAAGGGGCCTGCCCGGTGGCGCAAGCGGTTAAGTGCGCGTGCTCCGCTGCGGTGGCCCAGGGTTCGCGGGTTCAGATCCCGGGCGCGGACTGACACACCACTTGTCAAGCCATGCTGTGGCGGCGTCCCATATAAAGTGGAGGAAGATGGGCATGGATGTTAGCCCAGGGCCAGTCTTCCTCAGCAAAAAGGAGGATTGGCAGATGTTAGCTCAGGGCTGATCTTCCTCATACACACACAAAATATATTTGGTTAAGTTTTAACTTGACATAAAGTATTGATGTGAAGTATTCAAAATCTTGTGTATTTTTGTTTTAGCATGCTCCTTTTGATGCAATGGTTATAGTAAACATCAGCCACTATGTTGATGAGAAGATTTTTGAGAATGAAGGAAGATGGAAGGTATGTTAGAACAAATATTCATCCTTTTTCTCATATTTCTACAGATATAATGTTTTTAAGTCTTCCCTATTGTCAGGGTTCAGAAAAAGTACGGGATATACCACTTCCGGAGGAGCTTGTTTTCACTGTGGATGAGAAAATATTAGACTGTATCAACCAAGCTAAAGCCCAATATCTGAAGCAGGTACATTTTCACTTTTCTCTTAGATAGTAACTACTTGTAACTACTATATATAAAAATTTGGCTATCATCCAAGCATGACAGCATAAGACATTTTTAAATTATAGCTTTAATACCTTTCATTATTTATGTCTGATGATTAATGCAAATGATAATTTGGTTATCTTTGGGGTATTCTCCTTAAGTGATTTTTTACTGTTCCCATTTAATTCTTTTTGATAGGCATCTGATCTGCAGATTTTGGTGTATGCCTTTACGTCTTTTGGCAAAAAGCTAACCAAGAAGATGATGCTTCACCCTGATACATTTATTCAGCTTGCACTTCAGCTGGCCTATTATAGACTTCATGGACGGTAAGGACCATTCATTTTCCATTTTCAGAATCTTGAAGTCAATGATATATCTTTACCATATCCATTCCATCCTAACTCCCCAGTACTTCTTGACTTTTTTCCCAATTGGCACTGGGTCCTAATTTGTATTTCTATCAACAGTGTATTAGAGTTTCAATCTGTGACACTTTCAGTCTCTCCTTGTTTTTCATTACCTTGATACTTCTGAAGTGTCTGCTCTCTTCTAAGAGAGGTTTTGCCATTCTTTGGAATTCAAATCACTTGGTTTTCTTGCAGCCTCAGTTTTCAGATGGGTTCATGAAAAGGTGTGATTTTATAGATTATCAAGTCTTCATTCATTTTTAGGATAGGAGAGGTAGTATGTTGTGACTTTCTGCATCCTCAACAGAAGTGAAAGCTCCTTGATCTTGCTTTTTTTAATCCAGTCTGTGAATATCTGTCTTTAAATAGGATGTTTAGATAATTTACATTTAATATAATTATTAATAAAGTTAGGTTTAAGTCTACCATCTTGTTATTTGTTTTCTCTCTATCCCATGTGTTTTTTTTTGTTCCTTCTTTCTTTTTTATCTTCTTTTGAAATAGGGTGTTTTTTTTTTTTTAGATTCATTTTATCTCCATTGTCAGCTATACTGATTTTTGGTTTGTTTCTTTTAGTAGTTGCAGTAGGGTTTACAAAATACATCTTTAACTTATTGCAGTCTATCTTCAAATAATATTTTCCACTTCAAGTATAATGTAAGAACCTTAAAACAGAATGCTTCTATTTCGCTTCTCCCATTCTTTGTGCTGTTGTTGGCATATATTATACTTCTGTGTATTTATATACCTCACAATGCACAGTTACTGTTTTTGCCTTAAGCAGTCAGTTATCTTTTTTTATTGTGGTAAAATGTATATACAATACAACTTGCCATTTTAACCATTTTTAATTGTTTAATCCAGTGGCATTAATTGCATTCACAATGTTGTGCAACCATCACTACTTTCTGTTTCCAAAATGTTTTCATTACCCCAAACAGAAACTCTGTATCCATTAAGCAATAACTGCCCATTCCTCCTACTGCCCCAGCCTCTGGTAACCTCTAGTCTACTTTCTGTCTCTATGAATTTGCCTGTTCTATATATTTCCTGTAAGTGGAATTATACAATATCTGTCCTTTTATGTTTAGTTTATTTCACTTAAGATGATGTTTTCAAGGTTCATCCATGTTGTAGAATCAGAACTTCATTCCTTTTTATGGCTGAATAATATTCCATTATATGGATATATCACATTTTGTTTATCCATTCATCTGTAACAGCGGCAACACCATTTTACATTCCTACCAGCAGGTTCTAATTGCTCCACATCCTTGCTAACAGTTATTTTTCTGTTTTTAAAAAATTATAGCCATCCTAGTAGTTGTGAAGTGGTATCTCATTGTGGTTTTTATTTGCATTTCCCTAATGACTAGTGAGGTTGATTATCTTTTTGTATGTTTATTGGCCATTTGTATATCTTCTTTGGCTAAATGTCTGTTCAAGGTCTTTTGTGCATTTGGTAATTGATTTGTCTGTCATTTTGTTGTTGAATTGTAAGAATTCCTTATATATTTTGGATATAAAACTCTTATCAAATATGTGATTTGCAAATATTTTCTCCCATTGTGTGAGTTGTCTTTTCACTCTCTTGATAGTATCCTTTGCACAAAGTTTTTAATTTTGAAGTCCAATTTATCTATTTTTTTCATCTGTTGCCTGTGCTTTTGGTGTCATATCCAAGAAATCCTTGCCAAATCCAATGTCATGAAGCTTTTCCCCTATGTTTTCTTCTAAGAGTTTTACAATTTTAGCTCTTACTTTGGATCTTTGATCCCTTTGAGTTCATTTTTGTATATGGTGTATGGAAAGGTCCAAATTTATTCTTTTGCATGTGGCTGTCCAGATTTCCTAGCATTATTTGTTGAAGAGACTCTTCTTTCCCTATTGAATGGTCTTGACCCTCTTGTCCAAAATCAATTGACTATAGATGTGAGGATTATTTCTGGGCTTTTAATTCTATTCCATTGGTCTGTATGTCTCTTCTTGTGCCCATGGAACACTGTTTTGATTATTGTAGCTTTGTAGTAAGTTTTGAAATCTGGAAGTGTGAGTCTTTCACCTTTGTTCTTTTCTTCAAGATTTTTTGGCTATTCTAGGTCCCTTGAAATTCCATGTGAATTTTAGGATGGGTTGTTCCATTTTTGCAAAAATGTTGTTGGGATTTTGATAGAGATTGCATTGAATCTGTAGATCACTTTGGGTAGTATTGTCATCTTAATGATATTAAGTCTTCCAAAGCATGAACATGGGGTCCCTTTCCCTTTATCTATGTCTTTTTAAATTTCTTTCAGCAATGTTTTGTAGTTTTCAGTGTACAAGTCTTTTCACTTCCTTGGTTAATATTAATCCTGAGTATTTTATTCTTTTTGATGCTATTGTAAATGGAACTATTTTCTTAATTTTCTTTTCATATCATTCATTGCTAGTGTATAGAAATGCAACTGATTTTTGTGTTGATTTGGTATCTTGAAACTTTGCAAAATTTGTATATTAGGTCTTAACAGTTCTTTTGAATTCTTTAGGGTTTTCTAAATATAAGATCAGGTATCTATGAATAGTAGTTTTGCTTTTTCCTTTCCAGTTTGGATGCCTTTTACTTTTTTCCTCTGGCTAGAACAACCAATACTATGTTGAATAGAAGTGGCAAAAGCAGGCATCCTTCTTCTTTCATACTCATCTTAGGTGGAAAGTTTTCAGTCTTTCACCATTGAGTATGATGTTAGCAGTCAGTTTTTCATAAATGTCCTTTATCATGTTGAGAAAGTTCTCTTCTATTCATAGTTTGAGTGATTTTATTATGGAAGAGTGTTGGATTTTTTTTTCTTTTTTTTGCTGAGGAAGATTAGCCCTGAGCTAACAACTGTGCCAGTCTTTCTCTACTTTATATGTGGGTTGCCGCCACAGTGTGGCTGATGAGTGGTGTAGGTCCACGCCCAGGATCTGAATCTACGAACCTGGGCCAGTGAAGTGGAATGCGCTGAACTTAACCACTATGCCACGGGGCTGGTCCCAGAGTGTTGGATTTTGTTGAAAGCTTTTTCTATATCAATTGAGATCATCATATAGGTCTTTTCCTTCATTCTATTAATCTGGTGTATCACATTGAGTTTTCACATGTTGAACCACCCTTGTGTTCCTGGTCATGGTGTATCATCCTTTAATATGCTGCTGAATTTGATTTGCTAGTAATTTGTAGAGGATTTTTGTATCTATATTCATAAGGGATATTGATCTATAGTGTCTTGTCTTGTAGTGTTTTTGGTTTTGGTAACAGGGTAACGCTGGCCTCATATTATGAATTAGGAAGTATTCTTTCCAGTTTTTTAGAAGAGTTTGAGAAGGAGTGGTGTTAATTCTTTAAGTGTTAGAATTCCTCAATGAAGCCATCTGGTCCAGAACTTTTCTTTGTTGGGAGTTTTTGATTACTGATTCATCTTCTTACTTGTTATAGGTCCAGTCAGATTTTTATTTTTTCTTGAGTCATATTTGGTAGTTTGTGTGTTTCTCAGAATATGTCCATTTCATCTAGGATACCCAATTTATTGGTATACAGTTTCTCATAGTACTCTCTTATACAGGCATACCTTGTTTTATTGTGCTTCACTTTATTGTACTTTGCAGATATTGCATTTTTTACAAGACCCTCCACCAGCAAAAAGATTATGACTTGCTGAAGCCTCAGATGATAGTTAGCAATTTTTTTACTAATAAAGTATTTTTAAATTAAGGTTGTACATTGTTTTTTCAGGCATAATGCTATTGCACACTTGATAGACTACAGTATATTGTAAACATAACTTTTATGTTCACTGAGAAACCAAAAAATTCACGTGACTCGCTTTATTGTGATACTCACTTTATTGCAGTGGTCTGGAACCAAACTCGCAATATCTCTGAGATACCTCAGTAATCCTTTTTATTTCTGTTAAGTCAAAATAATGCCCTCTCTTTAATAGCCAATTTTAGTAATTGGAGTCTATTCCCTTTTTATCTTAGTCAGTGTAGCTAAAGGTTTGTAGGTTTTGTTGTTCTTTTCAAAGAACCAACTTTTGTTTTAGTTAACTTTCTCTACATTTAATTTCTGTATTTTGTTTATCTCTACTCTAATCTTAATTGTTTTCTTCATTTTGCTAGCTTTGGGTCTAGTTTCCTCTTCTTTTTCATAGTTCCTTAAGGTGTGCAGTTAGTTTATTGATTTGAGATCTTTCTTTTTTTAATGTAAGCATTCAGAGCAATAAATTTTCCCCCTGAACACTGCTTTTGCTTTATCCCATAAATTTTGGTATGTTGTGTTTTCATTTTCATTCATTTCAAGGTATTTTCTTTCTTTCTTTTTTTTTTTTTTGTGAGGAAGATTGGCCCTGAGCTAACATCTGCCAATCCTTCTCTTTTTGCTGACAATGACTGGCCCTGGGCTAACATCCATGCCCATCTTCCTCCACTTTATATGGGACGCTGCCACAGCATGGCCTCACAAGGGGTGTGTCAGTGCATGCCGGGATCCAAACCTGGGATCCCAATTGGCGAACCCCGGGCCGCCGCAGCGGAGGGCGCACACTTAACCGCTTGCGCCACTGGGCCGGCCCCTCAAGGTATTTTCTAATTTCCCTGGTGATTTCTCCATGAATTAGTTTTTTAAGACTATGTTGTTTAATTTCTACGTATTTGTGAATTTTCCAGTGTTTCTTCTGTTATTGATTTCTAGCTTCATTCCATTGTCATTGAATAAAATACATTGTATGATTTCAGTCTTTTTAAATTTATTCTGACTTGTTTTGTGGCTTAATATATGGTTTATCCTGGAGAATGTTCGACCCATGTGCACTTGAGAAGAATCTGAATTCTGCTATTATTGAGTGACATATTCTATATATATCTAATAGGTCTAGTTACTTATAGAGTTGTTCAAGTCCGCTGTTTCCCTGTTGATCTTCTGTCTGCATATTCTATCCATTATTGAAAGTTGGGTGTTGAAGTCTCTAACTATTGTTGTAGAGCTGTCTAGTTCTCTCTTTAGTTCTGTCAGTGTTTGCTTCATATATTTTAGGGCTCTGTTGTTTGGTGCATATATTTTCATAATTGTTATATCTTCTTGATGAATTAAACCTTTTATCAATATATAATGTCCTGTTTGTCTATTTTAACCTTTTTGACTTAAAATCTATTTTGTCTGATAATAACATAGCCGCTCTAACTCTCTTTTGGTTACTATTTTCATGGAATATCTTTTTTCTTCCTTTTACTTTTTTTTTTTTTTAAAGATTTTATTTATTTATTTTTTTCCCCCCAAAGCCCCAGCAGACAGTTGCATGTCGTAGCTGCACATCCTTCTAGTTGCTGTATGTGGGACGCGGCCCCAGCATGGCCGGAGAAATGGTGCGTCAGTGCGCGCCCGGGATCTGAACCCGGGCCGCCAGCAGCGGAGCACGCGCACTTAACCGCTAAGCCACGGGGCCGGCCCATCATCCTTTTACTTTTAACCTCTTAATGTCTTTGTATCTAAAGTGAATCTCTTGTAGACGGCATATACATAGACAATTTTTTTTATCCATTCTGCCAATCTCTGCCTTTGATTGGAGAGTTTAATCTATTTACATTTAAAATCATTACTGATAAGGGGGAATTTACTTCTGCCATTTAGCTGTGTTTTGTAGGTGTTATATGTTTTTTGTTCCTCATTTCTCCATTACTGCCTTTTTTGGTATTTAGTAGGTTTTTTGTAGTGTACCATTTTGATTCCCTTCTGTTTTTTCTCTTTATTTTTTCTGTTTATGTTCTTCATGTTACCTTAGAGGTTACAATTAACATCTTAACTTTATAACAACCTAGTTTGAATAATATCAGCTTAGTTTCAGTAGTATACACTCTGCTTCTATATATCTCTGTACTGCCCTCTATTTTGTTATTGTTACAGATTACATCTTGATACATTGTGTGCCCATTAACATAAATTTATATTGTTTTATGCATTTGCCTTTTAAGTAAAAAAAAAAAACTGTTAAACATGTTGCTTCTTCTCTCATATTTCCTATAAACTGGTGGTTAGATCCAGAGACTTGAGAATAATAATCAGTTATTTTTATTATTTTTTACAACAATAAATTAAATAGTTAATGTTACTTGTTTTCTATTTTATCCCTTTCTGATTGAGAGTGGGTTCAGTTGTCAGCCTAGATCCATTATAAAGTTTCCTCCCTGAGTTTTTCACCTAATGGTTTTAATAGTCATTGATGATCATTACCAAGATCAATTATTTCATTAGAGGTTGCAGAGTAGTGATATTTTGTCATTCATTCTTGCTGCTTTTATTTTTAACCTATCTTTTAAATTTTTTATTTATTTATTTTTTCCCCCAAAGCCCCCGTAGATAGTTGTATGTCATAGCTGCACATCCTTCTAGTTGCTGTATGTGGGACGCGGCCTCAGCATGGCCGGAGAAGCGGTGCGTCAGTGCGCGCCCGGGATCAAACCCGGGCTGCCAGCAGCAGAGCGCGCGCACTTAACCGCTAAGCCACGAGGCCGGCCCTTAACCTATTTTTTTAAAAGAATGTTAATTTAATGGTGTTTAAAATTTTTATTCATATTTTCTCCTTCATACTTTGAAAGGATACAGTTTTAGCTCAGGGAGACAGCCTCACAGAAACATCAAACAGAAGAGGCTCAAAAATTCTGTTTGAGCCCTCTTAGTGGCCACATTCAGACCTTTTACTCTCACTCAATTTGATCTCTTTAACTCTAAAGTCCAACCACCAGGAAAGTAAAAGAGCTTTATATCTAAAATTATTATATCATTCTCCAACTCAGGAAAACAGTCATCACTCTGGGGAACTTCTTAAATTCCCATTGTAGAATGACTTCTGCAGTCGTTCATATTCTACATGAAGGAACTCAAGGGCAAGGACTCTGTATTATCTATTGCTGTGTAACAAATTACCCCCAAAATTAGTGGCTTAAAACAACACACATTTGTCATCTCACATATTCTGTTGACTAGGAATCCAGGTGCAGCTTAGCTGGGTGCCTCTGATTTCAGGTCTTTTGTGAGGTTGTAGTCAGGGTGTCAGCCAGGGCTGTGTTCTCATCTGAAGGCGCTCCTGAGGGAGGATATACTTCCAGGCTCACTCACATGGTCATCAGTAGGATTTAGTTCCTCCCAAGCTGTTGTCCAGATGCCCTCTTCAGTTTCTTGCCACCTAGGCCTCTCTACAGGGCAGCTCCCAGCTTCGCAGCTGGCTTTCCTCAGAGTAAGGAAGTGAGAGAGCAAGAGAGCTCTCTCTATAACCTAATTTCAGAAGTGACATCCTATCACTTTTGTCATATTCTTTTCTTTATTTTTTTTCTTTATTTTTTTTTGTGTGTGAGGAAGATCAGCCCTGAGCTAACATCCATGCCAATCCTCCTTTTTTTGCTGAGGAAGACTGGCCCTGGGCTAACATCTGTGCCTATCTTCCTCCACTTTATATGGGACGCTGCCACAGCATGGCCTGACAAGTGGTGCATCGGTGTGCGCCCGGGATCCAAACCCAGGCCACCAGCAGTGGAGGGCGTGCACTTAACCGCTATGCCCTGGGGCCGGCCCCTGTCATATTCTTTTCTTTAGAACCAAGTCGCTAAGTCTGTCCCACACTCAATGTGAGGGGTTATACCAGGGCATAAATAGCAGGAGGCAGGGATGACTGGGGGCATCTCAGAGGCCACCTACCACAGACTCCTGTGTAAATAACCTGACAGCAGCCAAGCCTGTGAAAGATTCCATATTATACGAGGCTCTGTATACCAGAGTATTTTTTGTTCTTTGATATTGAAAATAGCCTCTTTGTTATTGAAAGTCTCAACTTTGGTCTATATTGTAGAACTTAGTCTCTGACCAAAGCCAGCTTTATTAGGTAAACTCTTCTTTGTAATAACATCAGAGCATTTTCATTCTCTTATTTTCATTTTTTGCTTGTAGCCCTGGTTGCTGCTATGAAACAGCTATGACAAGATATTTTTATCATGGCCGTACAGAGACTGTGCGTTCATGTACCGTAGAAGCAGTCAGGTGGTGCCAATCCATGCAGGATCCTTCTACCAGTGTGAGTATTTGAAATGAAAAGATTCACAGAATTTGTTTAATTGTTCTAAAGGAAGCTTGGCGCTTGAATAACTAACTTCTTTACCTCAGTTCCCCTGGATCAGTAAAATACTTTCAGACATTTTTTCCTGAAGCTTTCAAAACATTTGCTCAGTTGCCAGTGAAGTATATACTTGGAAAGAATAAGAAATAGGGAAGACCTGGGACGAAGCCCATTTGTGTCATTTCCTAAGCAAAATATCCTCAGTACCTTGAGTATTTCACTACTGTTGATCGACTTTTAGAGTAACACCAGTAAAATACAGGCTCCCAAAGTGCAGTCAAAAGGAAGCTTTTCTTGATGTGTTTGAACGTTTTTGAAATCACGGATTTTTGTTTTCATGTATTAGAACCAGAAAAATTTTATATGTTTTGTTTTACTTTTTTGAAGCATTTAGACAACAGGGTAGTTCCTTCCCACTGCTATTTTGGTATTGCATATGTTTCTTTAGTTTTGCTAGCCATAGTTATGTATATGTTAATTTATTTTAATTTCAAGGAACTGCTTGATTACCATTTTTGTACAACTATGCTTTAGTTTTGAAATCCTAGTTGCTTCTCTCTATATACTTGTTAATATCACTTCCATGCTGCCAAGAAGTTCCTATTTTCCTGTTCTGGGAAAGAAATAATCAAGATGCAGGACATATAGGAAGGAAAAGGCAATACTAGAAGTAAGGAAAAGACGCAGAAGCATGTGTCTCAAGGTCTTCTTAGAAATCTTCTTTTCTCTCCCAAATTACCCAAATCCTAATTACATTGAGCTGAAGTCTTTTTTTGTTTGGTTTCTGTACAGTTTGTTATTAAAATGTCTCTTGATTTTTAACACAGCGTCTTGAGCAGCAGCAAAAGATGTTACAAGCTTTTGCAAAGCATGATAAAATGATGAAAGACTGTTCAATTGGAAAAGGTACTTATATTAGAATTATTCTAACTTTTTAAAAAAATTCTCATATGTTGAAAAATTTTTTCTAACTTCAGATTTGGGGTTTCATTGTAGGATTTGACCGTCATCTTTTAGGGCTTTCACTCATAGCAAAAGAGGAAGGTCTCCCTGTTCCAGAACTCTTTACGGACCCACTTTTCTCCAAAAGGTGATATAATAGACTGTTTTATAACTTCATCAAGCAGTTTCTTTTTTTCTGAATGTTAAAAGCTCTTCAAAAGCAATATAAGCTTCTGTAAGCCTAGTAAAATATTCTTTCTTTATGGCACACAGTGGAGGAGGTGGAAACTTTGTCCTCTCAACAAGTCTGGTTGGTTATTTAAGAGTCCAGGGAGTGGTGGTTCCCATGGTACACGATGGCTATGGATTTTTCTACCACATCAGAGATGACAGGTGAAGCTGTTCTTGTTATTCTTACTGTGCTATAGAGTAAGAAAGCTATCACTTGTTGTTTGAATGTCTTTCCTCTGCTGTGATTCTGATTGTGTCATCTTCACTTGCTGCATAGTTAATTATTTTTACCACTTAGGCATTTAATGTGTATTTATGTTTCTCTGTCCTGCTTTTGAGACACTTGTCATATTATTCCTTTAGCCGTTTTGTGTAGAACACTGTTTAAGTTTGACTTGGTGATCGTCATCATCATCCTCAAAAATCAGTATACATATTAACATATTTGTTCCACCCAAGGTATTTTATGGTAAGTTCAGATAAAATTTGACTGCCTTGTAAATATGTGGTGTTTCACATAGTCATAGACAATACTAATAAGACTAAGATAAGAGACTAGGTAAATTAATTTATATTCAAAAAAAGAATGTTTTACCAATTCAGATGCATTTCATTTGGGTTGTATCAAGTTCGACTTATGTTTGTGGAAAGAGGGAGAAAGGAAATATTAAAACCTGGTAGGAAAAAGAGAGGTGGAGAACAAGGTAATATGGAATTGATAGAAAGGCTTAGAAGGTCCTCATTCACAGTCGGGCAGTCTCTTTATAGCGGTCTTTCAAAGCATGGGAGGCTTTATAAAAAAATGACATGGCCACATTTAGCACTATGTGAATAAGAAGAGGGCAGGATTGGAGGCACTTCTGATGGAATGGGAAAAATTTGAATGATAATATGTATGGCATATTTCAGTTTCTAATACATTTTTTTTTTTTTTGTGAGGAAGATCAGCCCTGAGCTAACATCCATGCTAATCCTCCTCTTTTTTTTTTTGGTGAGGAAGACTGGCTCTGAGCTAACATCTATTGCCAATCCTCCTCCTTTTTTTTTCCCCAAAGCCCCAGTAGATAGTTGTATGTCATAGTTGCACTCTTATACATTTTTTAATACTTTTCCTTTTTTAAAGAGTTTACACTCAGTGTTATTTTTTCAAAATTTTATCATCTGCCTCCATGTCAAGTGTGATTTGTGCATAGTCTGTTAGTGGTGCTTGTATTTGTTGGCGTCTAAGTCCTTACATTATGTATTCCCATAGTATTCAGTTTGTGTACATTAATTTACAAATTAAAGGTTGAATGACAAAGGTTAAACACAGATCTTATCATCTTTTTTCATAATAAAGGGTCAGAGGTCTAAAATCATCAGACACAGAGAATAAGTAAGCATTCTAACATATCCCCCGACAAGTAGTGGATCCTGTATTGTGTGCAGTAATAAGAGTTCAGGCCAGATATACCTGAGCTCACTGACTTAAGAAAAATATATTTTTAATGATCCTGGGGCAGAACGTCCATTCACTCATTCAGAAAATATTTAGTGAGAACTTGTAGTGTGCCGGGTACTATTTTAGGTGCTAAGGACACAAGACAGACAAGATCCACCATCTGATAGACTTTATTTTCTGTTTGGGAAAGAGAGACAAAAGCCAACAAATAAGCAAGATAACTTCAAATAGTGATGGATGCTGTGAAGGAAATAAACAAGTTGATGTGGTAATAGAGACAACTGGTGGGGAGATGGAGCATGGCTTTATAAAGTGTGGTCAAGGAAGGTCTCTGAGGAGTGACAACTAAGCTGAGATGTTAAGGATGAGAAGGAATTACTCGCGTGAATAGCCAAGAAAACAGCTCTCCAGAATCTGATCACTGCTTACTATTCCCAGTGCTACCACCCAAGCTGAGCCACTATCTTCTCCCACTTAGGTTATTGCAACAGGTTCCTGTGTCGTCTTCTTGCTTCCACCATTCCTGCCCTGCAGACCATTCTCTGCACAGCAGCCCTGATAGTCCTTTTAAAAATGTAACTCAAGGGGCTGGCCTGGTGGCACAAACGGTTAAGTGCGCACGCTCTGCTGCAGCGGCCCGGGGTTCGCCGGTTCAGATCCCGCGTGCACACTGACGCACGCTTGTCAGGCCATGCTGTGGCGGCGTCCCATATAAAGTAGAGGAAGATGGGCACGGATGTTAGCCCAGGGCCAGTCTTCCTCAGCAAAAAGAGGAGGATTGGCAGATGTTAGCTCAGGGCCGATCTTCCTCACAAAAAAAAAAAAATGTAACTCAAGTCATTTCATTCTTGTACTCAGAATCCTCTGAGGGCTTCTCATTTCACTCACAGTAAAATCCAAAGTCCTTCCGTGAGACTGTACATGTCCTAGCTTTCAGTTACCTCTCTGACCTTATCTTCTACAACTCTCCTACTGTTTCACTCTACTGCAGCCACACTGTCCTTCTTGTACCTTAAACATACCAAGCAAGGTCCCTCCTCATGGCATTCATAGTTATGATTTCCTCTGCCTAGTACTTTCTTCCTCGAAATATATGCAAGAATCACTCCCTTACTTCATACAGATATTTGTTAAAAATTTGCTCTTACCTGAGAGGCCTTCCCTGATCATCTAAAATAGCACTTCTCCCCTTTCCCACACACACCTGCTGCATTTTCTTTATAACACTTATATCTACCCAGTATGTATGTACATTTATTTGTCTGTTATCTGTCTTCCCTTCCTAGAATATAAGCCCGCAAGTACAAGGTTTTTGATTTGTTTGTTGAATCCCCAGGTCTGTAACAATGCCTCATAAATATGTTGCACAGTGACTTTGTTGTTGAACAGGTCCTGGGATAGAAAAAACCTTGGCATTTATAAGGAATGGAAAGAGGCAGTATGGCTATAAATTAGCAATTGAGTGGCAGGGTGGTGGAAGAAGAAGTTGAAGAGAGGTAGACAGGAGCTAAATCTTGAAGGGCAGTGTTCTCAACCCAGAGCGCACATTAGAATCACCTGGAGAGCTTTAAAAATGATACTCCTGAGGACACAGATTTGGTTGGGGTGTTCAGTTGATGTAGGGCCTTGTAACATGGTAAGGAGTTTGGATTTTCTCCTAAGAATAATGGGAAGCATTTCACCAGTTTTAAGCATGAGAGTTACATGTTTTATTTACATGTAAAGAGGACTATTGGCTGCTATATGGAATATAAATTAGGTGGACAGTAATATGGGCAAGAATGAGATGAGGGAAATCAGTCAGGAAGCATGAATAAGTTGAACAAAACAGTTGTTCATGAAGGTGAAGAAAAGTGGAGGGATTTGAGATATATTTTGGAGGTAAAACCAGTAGGACTTACTGATTGAGGGATTGCTAATTTGGATGGAGGCATTTACTGGGATGGAGAAAATTAGGGGAGAAATGGGTTTGGGGGCAGAATGAAGAATTTTGTTTTGTACATATTGACTTGGAGATTTCTGCTAATTCAAGGATTTATGATGTTTCTATTTATATATGAGAGGATATGTCAGTAGGCAGTTGAATATATGAGTATTGAGCTCAGAAAAGAGGTCAGGACTAGAGGTATACATTTATGAGTCATTACTATGAACACACCCAAAACAGTTTTCAAATGAAATACATAGAAATTATCTGGAAGGGATTTTTTCATTCACTGTTAAACTTGAGAATTGTATGACTGAAAGAAAATTGGTTTATTTTATTTTTGAAATAGCATTTTAAATGTACTACATGCTCATTATAAAAAACTTGTAAAATAAGGAAAAATATAAGAACAAAGTTATCTACATTTCCATTTTAAGACACAAGAGTGTTATGTTTCTAATCTATAATGTATATAGATTCTGTGTGTGTAAAATTTTTATAAATTTAGATCATATTGTAAATAATTTAGTGTCTTTTTTGTGAATTTAATTCTCACAATATTATTTCAAGCAATTCCCAATGCCATTAAATATGCTTTGAGATATTTTGATGGTTGAATACTGTCTAGTCTTAGATATTTCCGTAATTTATCTAACCACTTCCCTACTATTTCCGGTTTTTCATCATTACAAATAACATATAATATTATAATATATCCTTCCTCATTTTATCACATCATTTCCAACTCTAGGCTATAAAACATTCTTTACCAATTTTATAGGCAAAAATAACATTTGAATTCTTTCTTTACTTATGAAGCAAAACATTTTTTTGTTTATTGATATCTTTGTACATTCTTTTGTGAATTGTGCATGTAGGAAAGGTTATTTCTTTTTATAATTTAGAAAGATAACTGAATTTTTAAAAATTTTAATACTTAAATAGGAATTGTTAATCTTTGCAGAGAAATATATTTAGATGTCACTAAATATTTGAGAATTATTTGCACAGTGTCACTGGAAAATGACTAGTGATCATTAATCATGTTGTATAAACATGGCTTTATCTTCAATTGTGTCAGGTGACATTTACCTAATGTCATCAAGAATTCATATTTCATCTATGACTAGCCAGTTGGAATAAAGGTCAGAGCTGTATCCACCATTACCATTTGGGGCTTTTTTGTGTTGTGATTTTTGCATAGTATTTAATCATTTATTATTTGTGCTTCGCAGGTTTGTTGTGGCCTGTTCAGCTTGGAAATCATGTCCAGAGACTGATGCAGAAAAGCTAATACAGCAGGTTTTTCATGCTTTCCATGATATGATTCAGCTGGTGAACACTGCTCATCTTTAGAGACTAATCATTTATTAAGCACTTACCAAAGTGTATTATTAAACTGGGTGCTGGGAGTGGGTTGTACGGTGAGATAACGAAGAAATGTTGACTTGAAGGAAACTTGTTAAATGAAGAAATTAGTAGAATCATGCTCTCTAAATTTATTCTGACATGGAAAGTAGAAATATTTTTAAGCTTCCTCTGATGCAACAGCAATGAAAATTATGATATAGTGAATATAGAACTATGCAATATTTAAGATAAGTCTCAACAGTGCAAATCTACAAATTTTAACAATGCAAGTCTTACTCTAACTTTTAAATATTTTCTTTGGTACATGTATAGTTTATAAATCCTCTCTCTGAACATCATTGTAGAGTCTTCTAAGCACTTTAACATTTTCTAGTTGCCAAAGGGTATGAAATACATGATTGGATGCTAATTTCTCTGAAATCAATGCCTTCCATATTCACCACAGGGATATAAGCCTACTACATTTGATGGGAAAGACCACTACAATTTAATGATGATCTAAAAAAAATAGTTTCTGTTGGACAGACAGAAGCATTAGATTGTAGGAGGGAGGTTTACATCCTCTGACACAAAAAAACCTAACAAAATTCATTATAGTATATTGTTGTAATTAGTTTTGTGAATATAAAATGAAAGCACTTATATTTAAAATTAGTTGAGTTAGTGACTTTAAAAGGATTAAATGCTGAATCAGAGTCTCAGGATTTTACAGTTTTTTTCCTCTTCTCTATTCAGTTTTGTAGTTTCTGTCTCTGAAAATAAAACTCTCAATCATATAGCTGCTTGTTTTGCGTTTGAATAAGCGATTCCTTCCGGTTTGACCTTATACTTTCTGATCTCAGTTATGTATTATTGTGTAATAAATCACCCAAAACTTACTGTCTTACAATTGATAATTTCTCCAGATTGTGTGAGTTGATTGTGCCCAGACGAATGGTTCTTCTGCTGGTCTTGCCTGAGTTATTTTATGCAGCTGCAATCACCAGGCTGCTGGACTGAGGCTGCACAGTCTAAGATGGCCTCACCCACTGTCTGGGGACTTGGTGGGAGACTCTCTCTCCATGTGGTCTTTGAGCGTTCAGTATTCTAGCCTGGACTTCCATACTTGGCAGGGGGAGTGTTCCAAGAAGGAAAGGTAGAAGTTGCAAGGTCTGTTGTGACCTATGCTCTGAAGTCACATGATGTCACTTCTTTTGCATTTTATGGATTAAAACAAGTTACAAGAACAGTCCATGTTCAAGGAGAGGGGGGAAAGTCTCATTTTTTAATAAGAGGAACAGCAAAGTCATTTTGTAAATGTAAATGAGCAGGTACAAAAGGGCATGATATATTGGGGCCATTTTTGTAGCAATCTACTATGTAAAGATTATAGTATATTTAGTGTATTGGTTGTATATATCCCTTTTTTCTTTACATTCTCATGTTCTAAATTTGATAAGACTGGTTTATTATCATTATTATTTCTTTGAAAACATTCAGAGTTGGCTTCTATGGCATTTGATAGATCCTTAACAGTTACTATAGAACAGGAAGATGAACTCTGAACTATGGGCCCTTTTCCTCACTTGTACAATTTTGTAGACTAGATTGCCAGGGCATTCAGAATTGGTTGGTTGGTTTTAAATAATGTCTGAAGATTTGGATACTTTAAAAACTGATCACCTGCAAAGAAATCTCTTCCCATTCATGCTTTAACACGTTTCTCTAACCTGCCTGAGGTTGAAAAATCACCTGGAATGCTTTTTACAAAGATATTCCTGGGCCTCAACCAAGATGTACTGAGACTTTCCAGGTGAGATGTCCCATGAGCCATATCAGGCAGGCTTTGGAATGATTAAACAGGAGTAGGTTGAATTCTCTTAACTTTGAGTCACTGGGGTCATGTGCCCCTTGCCCTACTCTTTTCTTGGTTAATCTGAAATTCAGTCCGCTGATACACATGGTCACATTCGAAAAATTTTTTGGTAATGTTTGGTTTAGTACAGACAGAAGAAGTTGGTTTGGATAGTTTACAGACCTAAACAACCTGGCACAGCAATGAGAATTGATATTGCTGCAGTAAATTCTCGAGAAAACAAATAATAGAAAATTATGGGAAAACCATTTCAGTGTGGTTAGCTTCCAAGGGTTGCCTAGAATATTTCTTTTTGTTCTCTAAACATACTTCCTTCTTGTTGGAGAAGTGGATTAATATTCTGGGAAAATTAGAATTATTGGTAAAAAGTAATACAGTTGCTATGAAAACTCAGCATTTTATTGTTGATATTTCCAATATTTCAGATTGCACGAAGAGATAATATGTACAACTTTTATTAATGAGTTTTAAACATTTTTAAAAAGTAATACTTAACGATATGCTTCTTTGTTGCTTTATGGAATATGTGCCTTCATAGCTTATCTAAGGACAATTTCATTTTCTTTTGGACTTTAATGATAAAGCTGGGAATATATTCATTTTAAAATACTTCAATTCCCCAATAGAATAATTTGGAAACTTACCAAGGGAAAGAATTTGAACAATTTATTTTTCCTTTGTTCTTGGAAAAATTTTCCCAAACCATCCTGTTATCTACACAACTATTCAGGACCATAAGAATTTTCCCTATATCTGTGACTTCTACTAATTCTACTGCTTAAATACCTGAACTTGGTTCCTTCTCTGTTTCTAACTCAGGAAGAGCTAGGCTGTTTTCATTCTTCATCAAGACAGGTGTCACTTGTAACTCCTAAACGTCAAATGCTATAATATCAAATCCCAAATTGGATGCTCTAAATTGATCTGGAATAAGATATACCTATATTTATGATAACTTAGAAACTTGTTTTACAAGTCAGGAAAAGTTGTAGAATGATTTGAATTTATTTTTAAGATATACTACAACAAGAGTTCATAAGTTCTGTGTCCCAGCCTGAACGCTGACCATGGTAAAATAGACACCTTTCTGCACCAGCAGCTGTTGGTGTGTGCCGTGCTCCTTGACTCTGCCATTCTGAATCACCACAATTAAGTCTGCGTTCTGGATGGTGGACAGGCGGTGAGCAATCACAATGCAGGTGCGGCCTTCTCTGGCTTTGTCTAGGGCTTCTTGGACTATCTATTGTTAAATCAGAACAGAAGCCTTATCTTACAAATTGTATAAATAAGTTTTAACATTAAAGGAAATTTAATGATTTTACTATCCAAGAAAAAAATTTACCTTTCATTTCTTTTCTCATCTCTTTGAAGCTCTGGCTCTATGCATGTATTTACATAATCAACATTACATATACTTATGTTCTTTTTAATTATAATAAAAATGGATTCTCACACTGTAAATAATCTTTACAAGTATTTAAAATCTCTAGTCACAGTATGATATTTTACAAGTATTTAAATTTTCTAACTAGTCACAATATGATATTTTAACTAGTTCCCTTTTATTGTTTTATTTTTCAGTTTTTCCATTAGAGTTAATGTGCTGAAAATGTGATTTATGCAGCTTTTTATTTTGAATGCTTTACTTTTTTTGTGTCTATAAAAGTAATATGTGGTCGTTTTAGAAAATCTGGAAAATAATGAAAGGAATAAAATATTCTACCTCAAAATAACCACTGTCTAAATTTCTGTTAACTTGTTTTTCTGTGTTGACATTTTTTTTTTCATGGTTGACAGCACAAAAGACTTCTGTTTTACAGATTAAATGGGACGTGAGTTGGGAGGCCACACCTTTTCACTTTCAGTATCCAGAGCTGAGGTAGCTTCATCCAACAGTAGGATTTGAGGCTGTCTGATGAGGGCTCGGGCAATAGCAATCCTCTGTTTTTGACCTCCTGAAAGCTGAGTCCCCTTATCGCCCACTCTTGTTTCATATTTCTGCAAAGTAGCCATTAATAAAGTTTTTAACCCAGAAAAATTACAAATGGTATATTGAGAAACTTTTACTTCTAAATATTTGACAGTTCTACTTATAAGGAAAAAACACTTAGAATCAATAAAGTTTCTATAACAACCATGTAGTTGTCCATTTAATGTTATTTCCATTTAACAGAATGTTCATTTTCAAAATCAAACTAGAAAACTAGTGACTTTAGTTCTTAATGGTATTCTGCAACAAATTCTCAAATTCCTACCATTATCATAATGTCAATTGGTCTCATGTCACTGGAGTCCTAAAAAGGTTAAATGTTAATGTTTTCAAGGTTTTTAAATAATTTTTAATTTGAAATATTCATAGGACCCACATGGAGCCTAGTTTATTCTCTTTTAAACTCATTCATTCACTTAAATATTTACTGAGTACCTGTTATGCCAAGAACTATGGGAAGCATAAAAATAAACTTGGCTTCGTTCCTACCCTGAAGGAATTTATAATCTAACGAGAAAAAAACACATAGCACTCAATATAAGGTCAAGTAAGTACCAAATGAGTAGTATACACAACATGCTAAGAAAGATCAGAAGAGGGAAATAGAAGTTGTGCAGATAATGAGGGAGAAGGAGAAGAAAGGGGAGATAAATGAAGGAAAGATACCTTTGCAGAGAAGTTGGGAAACTGGATATTGAGAGAAGATTCTAAGCCAAAAATGCATAGAATGAATAAAAGTACAAATTCAGTTGGTTCAGTTTGCAGTGAACTGAATTCAATGTACATCATGTGAATTAATATCCTAAAGTCCAACGTCAGTCGAATTAAAAGCTGAAGCTTTACACTTTTTCTACTCACAGTCAAATCCAATACTTGTTTGAAGACAATGACTATGTGTTAAGGGTTGGTAAGGCTAACCAACATGGAGGGTTTTAAGTTTTATTTGTGAGTGAGTGTGATTTCTAATTATAGCTGAATATAACAGTAAAAATAATTAAGCTCTACTTCACTTTAATCCAGTGGAACCTCAGATGAAAATGAGTGCCACAAGATGAATGATTCCCATCAGTATTAGGGATCTCAAGTCATCTTTCCAGGACTACTTGTGTTTACCAGTCACTGAAGAAAATTGTTTCACTAAACTCTCACCTTAGATATTTTTCAAGTCCATCCTGACTTCACTGCACTTTGGCTACAGTCATAGCAGTTATAATGAGGTAATAGGGAGTGCTGGGGACCATGGAAACTGGAGAGTACATGTCTTCTCCAAAGGAGTAAAAACGAAACATTAAAGAAAACCTTATACCAAAATTAACTCAAAATGGAGCACAGACTTATATGTAAAATGTAAAACCATAAAACTTTTAGGAAAAAAACAATGGGGAAAATCTTCAGGATATAGGGCTAAATAAACAGTTCTTAGACTTGACACCAAAAGCACAATCTGTAGAAGGAAAATTGATGAATTGGACCTCATCAAAATTCTTTGGCTCTGCAAAAGACCCTGTTAAAAGGATGAAAAAACAAGCTACAAACTGGGAGGAAATATTTGCAAACTACATATCTGACAAAGGACTAATAACTAGGATATATAAAAGTCTGTCAAAACTCAACATTAAAAAAAATCCAATTAGAAAATGGGCAAAATGAAGAGACATTTCACTGAAGAGGAAATATAGACGGCAGATAAGTATATAAAAAGATGCTCAACATCATTTGCCATTAGGAAATGCAAATTAAAACCACAATGAGATACTACTACACACCTATCAGAATGGTAAAAAATAGTGACAACAGCAAATGCTGGCAAAGATTCAGAGAAACTAGCACTCATACTTGCTGGTGTGAATATAACATGGCACAGTCACTCTGGAAAACCATTTAGTTTTTAATTTCTTATAAAATTAAACATGCAATTACCACACAGCCCATCAACTGCACTCCTGGTGTTTATGCCACAGAAACAAAAACTTAGGTTCACACTAAAAACTGTATGCAAATATTTATAGCAGCTTTATTCTTAAAAGCCTCACACTAGAAACAACCTAGATATGCTTCAACAGATGAATGGTTAAACAAACTGTGGTACATCCATACTGTGGAATACTACTCAACGATAACAAGAAATGAATTACAGATACACTCAACAACTTCAGGGAATTATGCTGAGTAAAAAAAGCTAATCTCAAAAGGTTATATAGTGTATGTATGTCTATATAATGTTCTTAAAGTAGAAAATTACAGAAATGGAGAAGAGTCAGTAGTTGCCAGAGGTTGGGGGGCATGAGGGCGGGAAGGAGGGGTGTGTGGTTATAAAGGGGCAACATGATGGATCTTTGTGGTGATGGAAATGATCTGTATCTTGACTGTGGTAGTGGATACATGAGTCTACACATGCAATAAAACTATAGAACTAAATACACGCAAATGCATACAAGTAAAACTGGGGAAGTCTAAGATCAGTGGACTGTCTCAATGTCAATATCATGGTTGTGACACTCTATTATGGTTTTGCAAGATGTTATCAGAGGAAATGACAACTTACAACTTCATTTGAACCTATAATTATCTCAAAATAAAATGTTTATTTAAAAAAGAAAGTACCATAAGGGCTAAACCAAACACAGCTGCCATGTGAATGCAGCCTGCAACCACCAGTTTGCAACCTGAAATACAGTGCTTTGACTTAATATCACCTCATTTGCTTCTCACTACATTTGTATGAGGTAGACATGACTACTAATATTCCTATTTACCAATAAGGAAACTTGGTATCACGCAGTTCAGTGTCTTGCCAAGGTCACAGTGACTAAATAGAAAAATTCTGTACGAGACTTTGTTGGAGTATAAATTTGGGAACTATTTTGGGAAGGAAAACTGTAGTTGATTCTGATTTCATCCTAAGAAGTTACCAGTTAACTTACCTGGGGTAAGGTCTCGATGAAAGGATGTATGTTGGCTGCTTTGGCTGCACTTATAATTTCATCCTGTGATACAACCCGGCTGTTGTCTCCGTAGGCAATATTCTCAGCAATGCTGCAGTCAAACAGGATGGGCTCCTGGGACACAATTCCAAGTTGAGCTCTGAGCCACTGGACATTGAGTTTCTTTGCTTCTTGACCATCTAGGAGCTGAAAACCAAAGTCCAGAAACCATAAGAAGGGCTTAAGAAGAAAAAAACTAAATAGTAAGTTACAGATTAACCACTCAGAGGATTGTTGCATGTGGGCATCAGCAGTTTGTGAAATACTAATCCTCACAGCACTTACATAGTTGGAGGCCAACAGAGCCAACAAAATGATTTTGATGGTGATTAGGCCATCCCTATCTTTGTCTAACTGGCAAAATGGTAGCATGTTTGACCCTGTCTTTCCCCATTGCTCTCTTGGTCCCTATCTGCTCTTCCCCAGGCAAGTATATCATCCTCTGCCTTTAAGAGGTCTGCAATTAGGCGTCCTACTCATCTCTGCCGTCTCCTGAATAACTCCAACTTTTCAACTTGACTTTGTCCCCCTCCTCCAGGCATACCAGAAAAAACAGCAGAGTAGTAGCATGCCCCAGATCTGAAAGTTGGTTACCTCCTGTCCTACCTCTACCTCTCTTTCCCCTGAGAACCACCAGCCTTCCACTTCTCCCATTTCTCTTTTTCACAGCGCTAACGACAAGAATTCAATGGAAAGTGAACAAGCTGAAAGGGCAGTGTGTTTAGGAGAATGATTTTGTTGGTGGTGGTTTTGATTATTTTTTATTTGCTATAAGCAGGAGGCATGATGCTTCTAGAGGAGCCTTGTGATGCAGTGACTAAGAATGCAGCTTCCTGCAAGGTAAAGGTCACAGGTGAAAGAACAGAGACAAGTCCAACTAATTGTGACCTCTCAATAAAGAAAGAAATTCCCACCTTAGTATTAGCACAGCACACCTATAGAGGGTTGGTAAGCTGGTTTGCCTGTATTCATATCTGCAGAGTAATTGTAATAGTAGAAGCATAAGATTTCCCAAAAAGAAACAACTAAACAAGGTTTAACACTGTGGTGACGGTCCATATGGGAGTGGGCTCCCAAGGGCTAGGTTACTGGGCGCCATTCCAAGGTAATGGGAGATGTCGGCATTATCAGTAAGAGCCACGTCTTCCCTCATGGAAGAGAGCCAGGGGCTAGATACCAGAAAGTCAATGACGAAAGCCAAATATGAAAAGGGCTGGAAGTCAGGATCAAATTGAAAGTCAGACAACCTAGAGTTCAGAGTTAGAGAGATAAGGCAAAGCAGAAGGTGAGGAGGGAATAAGCAGGCACTAGCCTGTCCTAGGAGTCTGCTCAGAGTTCAGGCAGGAGTTTGCGGCTTACCTTTACAAACCAGGAAGTGAGTGTTTACTTAGGAGGATCAGTCTGGCTCAAAAGGCTCACGGCAGGGTGGAGGTCAACTTCATATTCAGTATTTTCTGAATTACAATGAAGTCCAGATGTTCCACCCTATTGTCCTCAGACATTTGTCTGACTGTGGGTGCCAGTTTGGGGTTTATAGAATGTGGTCATTGTATCAAATAAGATTATAGGTCTTTACTTGTCCAGTTTTTTCCATTATGGAAATATTAGTTTGGCCACTTAAAATATAGTCTTAAATCAGATTACTAATTTAAGAAAGTGTGCTCACCACTGTTCCGGCCATGGGGTTGTAGAACCGCTCAAGGAGCTGGACCACCGTGCTCTTCCCACAGCCGCTGCTGCCGACCAGGGCGAGTGTCTGGCCTTTCTTCACCTCGAGACTCAGCCCCTGAAGCACAGGCACGTTTGGCCGGGTGGGATAGTTGAACACGACTTCATTAAAGGTCACATTTCCTTCAAATTTATCCTAAAGAAAAAATTTTTTTTAATGTTGCTATTACGGATTGGTCTGATAATTATTGGAATAAAAAGTATTATTTCAAGGAGACTTTACCAAAGACTGTAGTAGAGAAACATAAAATTCATATTCAGTACAGTGCTGGCACCAGTAACTATTGATAGCAAGTTGTTATTTAAAATGAAGATGGGAGATGGGGGTACAGGTTACATTAGATAGAGTCATATTACAGAGAGTTATCTAAACTCACTTTCTGGTTCATTTAAGACAAATATTCAGCTTTCCCAACTGATGATCCTGAGGCTGGAGCCAAGCCAGTGGCCAAAGGCTCAAAGCCTCGGGAATTCAGCAGCAGTTTCTATCTGTAATCTCAGTGGGCAGCAGCCTCTTTATCTTGCTCTTTTTATCTCACTCACTGGGCACAGCAATTTTCTCAGAACAGAAAATACCTATTAAAATCCTGGCAAGATTGTCTAAGTCCTCATCTCTTTACCCACACTGCTTCTCATGCATTAAAATGTGCAGCAGCTTGCGTCATGCAAAGAACACTCAGATCTAAGTTTGAGTTAACTATGGAGATCGTGTAGGATCCTTACTGTGATTAAAGCAGCCTTCTTACCAACTGTAACTTAGTTATTACAAAATGTGATTAGAGCCAATTGTATTTACATACAGAATTATATGCATATACCTTCATACAGAAATGACTAACATTTTTCATGGAAGTTACCGAGCTCCAGTATATCTGGACTCTTTTTTTTTTTTATGCTAAACTTCAGAATTCTTAAAATCCTCTAAGAAATTTTAAAATTCCAAGAAAGCTGGCCAAATATCAGCCCTGTAAATATCACAAAGTAGGGTAAATAAACGTCAGTGTAATCACTATAAATGTTTATCCTGCAGTTACAATCTAGCAGACCGCAAACCTTTAGGAACAAATTAACCAAGCACTCATCAGGCAGCAGAGAACTCACAGGCCTCAGGCCTTCTTCACTGTAGCTGTCAATCAAAGGTTGTCTTTCAAACAGCATGAATAAGTGGGCTGCAGACAGCTTGGCTTTAGCATAGTCTGGAGCAAAGGAACTAGCATGTCCTAGAGCCACTGCGCCCAACACAATTGCTGAAAACACCCTAGACAGAGGAATTAAAAAATTAGCTTATATAATTAGCTCCATGATGTTTGAAAGTGCAAACACATACTGCTTACCAGTATTGACCTCTTTACTCCCTTAGTCATCCTCCTCCCACCACCGACCCACATTTCCATGGAATTCCAGGAACAAAAGAAATCTAGAGAGGCAGGATGCACTGCCTGAGGGGTTCCTTTTTCTCTACTGCCTTCTGGCTTCCCTTAGGAGCCCCTAATTTCCTAGAGTTAATGTAACTTTCCAAAGTTCTTCTCTTTCAGGAAGTGGCTTATAACTGAATCTGAGTAATTTTACAAACTAGTTCTACTCTTTTTAGAGTTGAGGGAACTGAAGCACAGAGTGCTTAAAGGGCGTCATCAGTACCAGACAAGGAGTGAGGTTTCCTACTGAATCTATGGCTCTGACTTCCGGTTTGTGGTTTCTTCTACACTCCTGCACAAACAATAATAATCATCACTGTACTCAAACAATTTTTATTAGGGAAAATAAGCCTTTACTACAAATAGCTTTTCTCTTACAATTAAAAGAATTATTGACACTACCCTGAAAAAACAATTGTCCTAAGCTAACGGTCTATTTTCCAATTATATGCTCTTTCAAGAATGGCTATGGATTATAACTTTTAGAAAATGTTAAAGATTCTGAGATCTACATCTCCACAAAGCTATTTACTTCTGGCGCCAGAGCTCCCCAGAGAAAGGGGAAAGTAGGGAAATCTCTAATAATAATGGAGAACTCAAAATTTTCACCTCCCAAATTTCTAGATCTAAGATATTAAAATGCTCTTTAAGTACTTGGGGGCGAGAATGGTGGGTATAGTTTATAGTAAGGTTCTCTCTTAAATACTTGATAAGGTTGGTTACCAAAAAATAAATTTTAAAATAGTAATGAATAACCCACATGTAGCTACCTAGCTTTCCTGTACAGTCTGCAATCTGCTTTAGCACGAAAGATAAAAAAAGCTGTTTTCCAGTTATCCAGCATTTAACTTTTTTTTTTTAATAATTTTATTTATTTATTTTTTTCCCCCAAAGCCCAAGTAGATAGTTGTATGTCATAGTTGCACATTCTTCTAGTTGCTGTATGTGGGACGCGGCCTCAGCATGGCCGGAGAAGCAGTGTGTTGCTGTGCACCCGGGATCCGAACCCGGGCCGCCAGCATCGGAGCACACGCACTTAACCGCTAAGCCATGGGGCCGGCCCAAGAATTTAACATTTTAATAGTAAAAATAAAACAACAAAAAAAGTAGGGCCAGTTTTCTCAGTGATATTTTTCTAGGCAACAAAAGTACTCTTAGTTGTAATTCCCAGAGCTGGATATTTCCATTTGTCCCTCCAAAACCACTTTCTACTCTCTACCCATCTCTATCTTGTGCCATCCTACTCCACGCCTCAGATGCAGACCTTCATGGACTGCATCAAAAGGTTTTTCTGTCCTCTGGCTGCTGATGGGGGTTGGCAATGAAAGGCACTAGCAGAGGACAGGAGGGCTGGAGGAGAGTGAGGCCAGGGTATCTGTTTCATTGGCTTCCTTCTTGTTGGATTACTGTGTTGTCGGTGTCCCTCCACCAAAGGCCACAGAAGGCCCCTACACTGGGTTCTGAAAATCTTTCCCTCCTCTTGCCCTTTAGACTCAGAGTCTTTGCAGTTCCTACCTGGGAACTGCTGAGGTGTTAACAGCTCCCCTGGTACTGCTCACTCCTTTGTAAACAGATCCTTTAGCAAACTCTCCTCAGTTACCCCATTTACAGTACCATTTGTTTCCTGCTGGGATCCTCACTGATACAAAAACTATATACACTGTTTTCATGGTCATTTTAATATTGGATGAAAACAAAAGAACAGCTCTTAAACACCATCACTCTCCTTTTCTTGACCCTGTTCAAAAACACCTTGTTCACTCCTGCTTTAAAATCATCCCACCAGAGCAGAAATATGCCAAGCCATCTTAAAAAGAATGGCTTCCCTTTGGCAAGACTAGACTGCAACCTAATTGAATATATTTAGCATATTTTGAAAAGAGGAATGCATCAATTAGAAAGACCATTGGTTAGCCCTGGAAACCAGGAAAAAAAGGAGAGGCTAAGAGGCAAACGTTGGCAGGGTCTTCCCAGGCCTGGTTAGGGGAGAGAGCCATTACCAGACTTCAGTCAAGCATTCCCATCCCATTGTGAAGGCCATCTTTGGTTGCAGATAAATAGCAAGCTACTTAACCCTCTGTTCTGAGTCCATGGTCACCAGAAACTTTCTAATTATGATTTATTTCCGCCTACATTCTACAAGTGAGAATATTTGCTGTCCTCCTGACTGGAGTTCTATGTATTACTAAAATTCTGGTTTATGATCATTTTCATGAGCTTGGTTAATTTTAGTCCACTTGAATGATTAAACTGTACTTGAAATATTGATGAGAGCAAATTTCTGTGGTAGATTCAACTCTCTGACCTCATCTTAGAAAAAATGAGTTTTTTTCTACTCTAAACTTTGGCATAGACCTATTGAAACCTTATTATAGAATAATCTTAATATCTTTGAAGTTACTTACAGAATAACATCTCTGAAGCGCATATGTCCATTCACAATGAGATAGGCACCAAATCGAAAACAACCGGCATAGGAAAAATACATAAATGCTTGTGAAATACTAAAAGTAATTCCACAGATGTGTGCCTTCCGCACAGAATTCCTGAAAAGCAAATTAGTATATTCATAACCACCTCTTCAGCCTCTCTTAACAGTGTGTTGTGGAAAGAGCATAGCTTCTAAGTCTAGTCGACCTGGGTTTAAATTTTGCCTCCAGTTATATTAGTTTGAGTAAGTAACTTAACCTCTCTATGCATCAGTTTTCTGATCTGTACAACGGGGATAACAAGTGATGCAGAACTGTTTTGAGAACTAAATAAACAATATAAATGTCTAGCACAGTACCAGCTCATAGTGGTTGCTCAAATGATGGTTGCTGTTATCATTATACCATATTATCTGATGACTCAGCTATTCAACCCCTGTGATGCAAACCTGATTGTTGTGTCATTTAAATATCGAGGATGTCAAAGTTAGGACTAAAGTTTGAATTGTCTGAATGTGATTTCTTTAATATTATTATCTTCTGTGACTAGTTATAGTCTCTTATGTCAAAATTCATGTTTGATTCAGAAAAGTCGGGTCACTGGTTACATAGACACACATCAGAAGTTCTTCCCTGAACTAGATCCCACCAGCCCCAATACAATTTGTTTAGCACCATTTCTAATTAGACTTCAAGTGCCATGAGGGAAAATTCAAAGTATTACTGATTTGGATGGTTTAACTTATGTGCTGTTAGCATGGTGTAATAATACTTTACTAAACAATTTACAATGCTATTGAATCTTTACAAACAAATGAGAAATTAGCTGCCGCTTTCTATTCCTTAATTCTTTTAAAGTTCAAAGTAAACCATAAGGTCACAGGTAATGGCACATACATATTTATATGTCAAACATCAAACGGACAGAAAAATGCAGCTGCATGAAGGAGATGGAATAAATCGAGAATTTCAACTATCTCTTTTCAAATTTGTAAGTGTTCAAACTATTGTTCTAGTCTGCACACTTGTAATCCAATTTGTGTTCAATTTTGTTAGTGTTAAAATATATTCATTTATAAATTCAGGCCATGGTTGGAAACAAGTGGAAATAGTGCCGCTAGAAGTTTCTTGAATTGTTTAAGTAAAAACCAGTGAAACAGGCTATGTGTCTCTTTTCAGAGTAAGTTGGATCTGGTCCTCATCCAGAGAATGAGGGAATACGTTGATTAACCAAATAACAAGTCTCATATTTGGTTCAGTCTACACAGTCCAAAGAAAATAAAGGTTTGAGCAATTCCCTAAAAGAATGTTTATCCTGAATCACCCAGATGGGTTGTTGATGTTTCCTACACTGGTGAACAAATACTCGTGCAGTCCTCTGTACCTCTTAGCTCTTGGAGGCCCAATCTACCGTTTTTACAAGAGATGCAAAAAATCCAATCCTGTGGCCCATCAAAAAGCTACTTATTGGCAGAGAGATAATTATCTTGAAACTGTCATCCTTACAGTCATATCATTGTTTGGAGCAGCAGAGTTTTTATTATCTTTTGGGGACAATAACTCAGCCTCAAGAAAGCACTAGGTTCTTAGTGACAATCATATGCTCATTACCTGTAAGCTCCATACAACTTTTCAACATACATTGATTCAAATTTTCTTTCCCGGGTCAAGGACACAACTGTCCTAATATTTTCTATTGCCTCCGTAGCAATCTGTAATGTAGGACAGATCTTGATTAGAAGTGGGGCTTTCAATTCTGAAATGATAAATAACATAAACCTTAGGGCTCTGTCAAAAGAATCCTGAAAGTTATGTTGATGTTGATGGGTTTTAGATTCCTTCAATTTTGAAAGCAAAGGTATAATGTGTTCTTTAAGACCAGCTCTGCGACAAAACTTGCAACCTTAAAGGCACCTCTGGTTGTGCCAAGTATGGTGGGCAAGTCCTCGTATGCCCAGGGAGACTGACCAGCTTAGGGCAAGAATGGTGGCCTGGGCCCCAGAAGCCTGATTCTATTCCCAGCCCTGCCACCAGGCAGTTCCTTGGCTGGCTTTACTCACCCATTTTTTGCTTTGCTTTCTTCACAGGGTAGGTCCTAAAAGAGAGAATCACACTAAGTGATTTCTAAGGGCCCACTGGAAGTGCCAACCATTTCCTCTATGAGCATATCCCTACCTAGAGAAACTGTTCACCCTCAACTGGAAAGAAGATCCCAATTGTAAACAACATGACCCTGCCTTAAATCCCCAATTAAACCAGGGACAGACACCTGACTCGTCTAGGCCAATCAGATTTGGTTTCCTGGACTTGGAGGCAACTGCTTGAACTGGGAGGTCCTGGGGATTCATTCAAAGGCAAAGGTCACCATTGGGGAGCCACACTGGGTATGTGTAGGAAGCTGGTCTGAATATACAGCAAGTGATGAACAGAGCAAATGTGTAGAGAGACTCAGAGACAGTAGAGCTTGTGACACTAAGAGGGAGCTGCTGGTGACTTCCAGTTAACACAAACCATCTGTATTCCCTGGACCTCCCTGTGTCCTTACCTCAAATCCCTTTTTACTCAAACCAGCCAGAGCAGTTTTCTCATTCTTTTTTTTTTTTTTTAAAGATTTTATTTATTCATTTTTTTCCCCCCAAAACCCCAGTAGATAGTTGTATGTCATAGGTTCACATCCTTCTAGTTGCTGTAAGTGGGACTCGGCCTCGGGTTGGACGGAGAAGTGGTGCCTTGGGGCGCGCCCGGGATCCGAACCCAGGCCGCCAGCATCAGAGCGCGCGCACTTAACCGCTAAGCCACGGAGCCGGCCCAGTTTTCTCATTCTTACAGCCAGTTCACTCTTGACTAATGTTATCTGTGACTTCCCTATTTAGTCTAAATCATAGTTCTACAGTTGAGTCATCTAAACCATTGACATAAGGAGCATAAGATTTTATTTTAGGTTTTTGTTTTATCGGCTTTGAGACTTTTACCTCAATTCTCAGCTTCTGTAACCAGACGAAAGCATGAAATTTGATACTTTAGGTTGAATAACCTTATATCTTTACTGTATATGAAAAATCTAACAGCAATAATAACCAGAATAGAGGAATACTTATTAAGCTTTTACCATTTGACAGGTATTAGCTCATTTAACTGACGTGATCTCAGCCTCACAACAACCCTGTGAGGTGAATATTAGTATTCTTATTTTCACAGGTGAGGAAACTGAGGCACAGAGAAGTTAAATGACTTGCCTAAAGCTCTAGAGTTAATAAGCATGCGAGCAAGGATTCCCTATCAGGCTAGCTGATGCCAAGTCCATGTTCTTAACCCATTACCATATTCTGCTTCCCCTCCTTTGTTGTTTACACAGGAGGAACCAGCTGTTAATGACTTTACACTCAGCTCTTGATTTTCTGGTAAGGGATTAGCTGCTTTGAGGGTTAACCCTGGTTCAGCAGGCCTTTCATCTCAATAATTAGGCAGGGCCTGAGTCAAGAGGGTTACCACGAAGCCTCCTCCCACCTGCCTGCTTCCAGGCCAAGCACTCAACACCCTCATTACCAAGCCCTTTTCAGAAAATGGAAATAGGAGTGTATTCCAAATCCTGAGGTACTTTAACCATGATTAATCTGCATTCAGGTCAATGAGAGACTCAGGTCAATGACTCAGGTCAAGAGGTGATTTGGGGGGTTTGCCAGGACCTTCTTTCTAACTCTCATTCTGCATTAATCAAGAGTTGACTGAGTAAACAAAACTGAATTATGATTGAATTGCTCAAAATTAACATTTAAACTTTCCAATCTCTCATATTACATATTTTTTTAAAACCTTATTAGGTTAAAGTAGCTATTAAAAATAATTTCAGACTGGTCAGTCTGAGTTATTCATTCTCTGATCCCTAGAATGAGAGTATTACCTGGAAGGAACACAGGCAGTTATTTGGTACAATTTCTCATTTATAAAAGTGGAAAGTGAGGATCAGAGAAGTCGGGGCTCTTCTCCAAGATCACACACTGTGAGTAGTAAGGCCAAGACTAATAACCCAAGGTGTTGTGTTTTGTTTGCCATACTGCTCGATTGATTCTAACTGTCCTACTCCTGCCAAAATTCTGACAACTTCCAGTGTTATTACCTATTTTTACTAGAGTTAAGATTCTATCATCGTAACTAAATTCAAGATGTTTTCTTTCATGTAACTAGTCTAAGGAAACATTATCTTCATTCTATCTACTGACAATTTTCCCTTCTGAAACATGGAAAGCAGCAGGGTTCAGAGGAGAAAGGAAACAAAAATTACAGGGTGTTTTCTCAGCAGTTAGTTGTGACAAACAGAAGTCAAGGAAATGAGGCGCTCAAGTACCCACAGCCAGCAGCCAAGAGGATCTTCAAGAACCTTGGACACCCAGGGCTTCCCAAGTCCCAGAACCATGAGCTGTCCTACAGATCCAACTCCAGGAGAGGAGGCAGGGTGAACATGAGAAGGAGGCATTCTGATGGAAACCCAGGGATGATACGAATGCTGCATTGAACTGCAGCTGATGCGGGTTAAGAGAAGGGGAAAGGATTTCATCGCGCATAATTGGTTTAGTGGAAACATGCTTGGTTGGAATTCTAATCTTACCACTTACATGCCACACATCTGGAGCAAGTCATTAACCTCTGAATGCTTTCTTCCCTGTGAGGTGGAGATGCTGTTGGCCCCACCTCACATAACCCTATCGAAGGCCAGTTGCAGGCATGTTTGTGCAAGACCTTTGTCAAGTGTGGTTCTGTAGAAACTGTATCACAATTTATATTCATTATCTGCTTCACCTCCTAATGTTCCAATAAAGGATAATATTTACATAAGTAAGAGTAAAAAATTCCTGGCCGTAATCCACATTTAAACATTTAAATGCATGTACATGTAAGTAAAATGTTTAGATGTAGATTTAGACACATTTAAACACATATAAAGAGGCCACAGAGTAAAGAGCTTTGAAATTAGGCTGGAACTTGAATCCCAGCATGCCTTTAACTTGTGTCTGTGGGGGTCAGAATTGGCCACTACAAAATGTATCTCTTTGGCTTGATTATTTTTAAGAACAAAAGACTCTAAAGAAACTTTGACCTCCCCCGCAACTGCCTAAAAGAATTTAAGATAGAAGGGCCTGTTCCAGGAACGAGCTAATACCATAAGATAACCGTAATGTAATGTAAAACGTGTCTCTCAGGTCACATTGTCGACAGTCAGCCCATTTGCTTTTCCATCTCCATGTGAATTGCCTTCCTCCCCTTGAAGTCCCAAACCACTACTTCTAATACCCTCCTTAGCTAAAAAACGGTACTTAAGGTGGCGACCTCAGGCATTCTGGTAAGTTGCTCAGTTTTCCCGGGTTTCTCCTACGTATACACGATGTAAAGCTTTGTTTGATTTTCTCCTGTTTTTCTGTCTCATGTCAATTTAATTTGTAGCCCAGCCAGAAGGACCTAGAGGGTAGAGGATTTGTCTTCCTCCCCTACATTTCTAAGGTTCCTCATTTGTAAAATTGGAGAAACATTAGTATCTGCCTTATAGGATTATTTTGAGGATATAATGAGTTGGTGCATATAAATACTTAGCACCATAGTAAGGCCCACGTATATATTTGCCCAAGTGCCATTATAGTTAGAACCACAGATTGAACCATTACCGCCATCTGGTGGCTGCCCACCTTAATTCTAGAAATCACAGCCAAGAAGAAAAGAACTGTCTCTTAAGTACTACCAAATCCCTGCCTTGACAATGCACTTATATTCTCTGCCCTAAGGACTCCTCATCTGTAAAATAGGGGTGACATTTGTCTTAACAATGGCATCGAGTTATAAAGTAAAAGGTAAAATGAACTTTGCAAATTCAGAAATTCTCTATAATAACCACACATTAATTGCTTTCTACAGGCTATAAAAGCTTTACATTAATTATCCCATTTTCAAGTTATAGGCATTATTATTACAGTATACTTTCATGCATAGTGTTGACTCACAAATTATTTGTGAGCACAAACAATTATTTGCATTTAGCAATTATTAAAAGCACAAGCAATTATTAAAAACATGCATGTTGTAATAAATAATTCAAATAAAACACAAGTCGGAAAACAATACTTTTACTAACTGAAGCCTTATTTGACGCACCTTTCCAGCAGTTTCCAGTTCTTTTTTATCTCTTTTGGCATTTCCAGCCAACATTTTCATTTCAACAATTCCTGATACAGCAATAATTGGAACAACCGATAACATCAAAAGAGTTAATTGCCAACCGTAGATAAATGAAATGATAATACCAGTTCCAAGGTTAGCTGTATTCTGTGCAATTAAAGCCAATCTGGTCCCAGTGGCCTGGAAGAGCAAAAGAAGAGAGGCAGCTGCGTTTTAAGTTGCAAATCCATGAGCTGATGAAAGGGTTTGTGCCTGCGCTAACATTTGCTCCTATGATCTCATTATAATAAACCCAAGACACCCGTGCTTGAGTCCTGAGGCTCTGCGGGTTTTTCTTTGTTCGTGTCTTTCAACTGTCATTCCTCTCTTGCCCACATGACTTCAGCATTACAGATGTAATCAGCTGCTCTGCTTTGGGGACAGGCTGTGGGACACACGGACTTTTTCATCAAGGCAATGTTTTAAGAGGAAATTAACGCCAGTGTACTCTGGTCATTTTAAAGACTGTTTGCTTCAAATGTTTAAGAGGGAAATTTACATACTCCAAGAGACGATCTTTTGCAAAGTGTACATATCCTAAGAGACCATCTACCATAAAGCATATGTAAAGATGAATTACTGTTTATACTGCTCAGAAATTGAGAGCTGCTGTAGTGGACATTGCAGTTGACTCTCCCCCACTCTCTGGCGTTGTGTGGAAGCAGTGAGCTTCAGAGCAGCAGACCTCAGCTCCAGGGGTGGGGACCCAAGCCAGGCAGAGCATGGTATTCCCCGGAGATAGTTATTGGTTCAGGGTCGAGCATATGACCCAGATTAGCCTACATTAGATTTAAGGGAAGGGTGTTTGTTTGGAGGTGGAGGTACAGGTGTGCGCTCTCTTTCACTGGATAGGAAACAAGGAAGCTTGTAGCTCTGGTTGCTACTGGCAGCCATCTTATGGCCACTAGGGAACAAGCCTTAGGATGAAGCCAACATTGAGGATTAAAAGCCACTGAGAGCCACACAGACAGGGAACTTGTGTCCTTCACGACATTCTTGAGCCAGCGGATGAATCAACTCTGAAGTCTACCTTTCCTCTTTATTGTTTGGGCCAGATTGAGTTGAGTTTTCTGTTATTTCCAGCTGAGAGCAGCTTAATGGATGCATCTACGTCGTATGTTTATTCAAAACCATGTTAAAGAAAACCAGTAGTAGAGTGCAGTCTACATACTCCTTGGACTTGGGAGGCATCAGTTGCAAGTCTTGTAGAAAGTGCACCAGTACTGTTTTTATGATCACCAAACCAGCTCATGTCCTACGGCACAAAATATACCTTTAAATTAGTTCAAAATTAAAATGAAACAAGCAAAAAGAATCAGATGAAACCTCCCAAACCTTTGCTGAAGAAATATCCACACTTAACTGGGGTACTGGAGTCTAGGGGAGACCTCACATGCAGTGTAGAGCTCCGGTCCCTGCCCTGAACACATCCCCTCCACCAGAGTCCACAGGGATCGAAGGCCCCAGGCTGCTCTGCTGTGACAGGGAGAGTGCTACTGCTGGGGGTGGTGGGTAGGGATCTTATCCAGATTGCTGCTGTGCTCCCTGCCAGCTTTGCCTGAGCTTGTGGGGCACGTGGGCCTTCCATCACCCAATCCTCACAACTTACACCACGGACACTTCCTCCCTGATGTGGTGGTGTCTCTCATGACCGATGGTGGGGCTGTGCTGGACACGGCTCTTTCTTGTAAATGCTAGGCATGAGAAAATCAGCCCTGGTTTCTCACCACGGTTTTGTTTTTTTAAAACAAGGATTAAAAAAGTGTATCTTAGACATGATTTTAATTATAAGCTACTCATCCATAGCATCTTTTAGTTTCATATAAAATAATCTTCTCTATATAGCAACAGTTTAAAAGACATTGAGAAAAGGTTTGTAAACTTAGACTTGCTCAAAATATGACACCTGCAATGTGCCCTTTTGTGAACAGGAATGTAATCAATTCCTGTCAATTGGAAGGATAATATTCCGGCCCTCTCTTAAGCCTTCTCTATAAAAATAGAGAATTCATGTTTGCACATTTTTCCACATGTCCTGCACTAGACTGTGAACTTCCCTAAAGGGCAGATAATGCATTTTACAGTCTCAGCTACCAGCACACTGTCTGGTACACAGTAGTAACAACTGAGTGAATTAACAGGTGAATTAATGTGAAAATAGCTCAAATAAGACAAATAAAACTCAATTACCAACATCTGGGAACACCTATAGTTAGTACAGTCAATTGTGTACAGGAATACTACCAACTACCTTTTCCTTTTTTTTAAAGGCATCCTGGAGTCTCAAATGACTCACCAGGGCCTGCATAGAATCCAGAGAGGAGATATAAGTCCTTGAAATGGTAGTGTCCACACAGATAGAGATAGTTGCAAAGTAAGCCAAAAAAGCTACCTAAATTAAGCCTACTTCCATGAAAACCCTGAGAGGTCTCTGGATATTGAAGAACCAGGACAATTTGCAGGGCCGTGACCAGTCCTTGCATGAACACCCTGCGGGGAGGGGGGACATGAACTGCAGCACACCAATACAACAGGAAGAGGCTGAAGAAACAGAAGGCAGCCCCAGGGCACACTCCTACCTGTCTTAGCATTGCTTTAAAAGCCCTTGACCGAAGCCTTGTGGTGAGGATCTCGCCAGCTTTCCCAAACGTGAAGCCCTGGTTGAGAAAAAAAGCTATTATTCCTTTTGATCATCACTGGTATTCGGACACAAGTGGGTGTGTTCACACTGAATTTTACATTCCTTATGTTAATCAACTGTTCAAATAACAAAAGTCTATGACCAAATACTAATGCAAAGTCCCAACCTAAAGTTCATGTACTGCTAAATTATTAGCATGCAATAGACTCATAAGACCAAAAATCTAAAAAGTATCCAGTTCTGGCTTCTGAACCATTCTAAATAGGTTTCCTTTTCAAAACTTTCAAGGACAACATCTCAGTGAGAACAATCCTGTATTTAATCACAACTTTCAGTGTGTTCTGAATACTTTAAACAAACCAGTCAAAAAATAGAAGTAAAATTCTACGCAGGAATACATTTTGGCTCATGTAGTGCAGAGGGAGGGAGGCTGTCTGGAGCATCAGGCCCCCAGTGAGTTTGCTGGTCCCCTGTCACAGCCACCCACCCCACCCCACCCCCTCAGATTGGGGAACAATTAGGCTACTCTTCCTCCCCAAGCACCCTTGCCAGATGATTTCTCTCTTTCTAACTATACCACGTTCAAACTGGAGAGTAACCCAGATGTCCACAGCTGGGCCTGCTTCCGGGCACCTGGGATGGGTGGGAGCCTCCAGCCACACTGAGTGTTGGTGTAGGCATGTGGAGTGGACACTGGGGAGGACACATCAGAAGCCTATACTAAGCCAGGAGGATCTGTGCTCAGTACGCAGGGACAATTTGCCCCAGGTGTCCAAGACTAGATTGCCCTGGTCTCCTTCCTCTGCCAGCAGATCACTCAGGGCCAGTGTGGGAACCACAGTTCTATTCATCAGCCTACTGTTCACGCAGCCTCCGAAACCCATTTATATAACTAGCTCCACTCCCTAACACACCTGGGCTTGGGGCTGGATTGGATCATTGAGTTGCTATTAGCAAGAGAATGATTTCTAAATAAAAAGCTTGGCTTCCTTTTACCATTGGTTCAGCAATGATAAAAGAGAAGCATGCTAGGCATGACTAGCAAACATCATTTGCCGACTTCAGGAATTGAGTCAGAAAGGCCCACATGGTGCTCACTGAGTTACACAAAAGAAAGTTGGTAAAAGTCTAGGTGGATAAGTACAATCAAAGTAAGGTTTACTAGTTCATTTGTCCAGGTCTACAATATTTAAATGCAATATAACGCATGTTCTTTCAAACAGTTCGTCAATTGAGGAGGAAAAGATCAGAGAAGTTACTTGATATTGTGTAAAGAGTAACAACAAAAAAGAGAACGCTATTGTGCAATTTTTTCCAGTTTATAAATAGCTGAGTTGAACCAGTATTTATGTTCTCCTGTGAATTCAAGTCTCCTTTTCTCTTAGTCATGAATGTCTGCTGAGCGTAAACCTGCAACCTAGTATAATTTAGCACACAGGGAAGTCACAATTCCTCCTGCTAAGGAGTCTGCCCTCTAAAAGAGCCTTAGGGGCCAGCCCTGTGGCTTGGCGGTTAAGTGCGCGCGCTCCGCTGCTGGCGGCCTGGGTTCAGATCCCGGGCGTGCAACGACGCACCGCTTCTCCGGCCATGCTGAGGCTGCGTCCCACATACAGCAACTAGGAGGATGTGCAGCTATGACATACAACTATCTACTGGGGCTTTAGGGGGAAAAAATAAATAAATAGAATCTTTAAAAGAGCCTTAGGCCAATTGTGTTCGCAATTCATTTCAGTCTAAGATTTGGAAGCTCCATTAGATTTTGAATAGTTGATAATTAATCTATATTAATAGGTAATAAAAATCTAATTAATGGACAATTAATCTATATTCTCTAATTGAATACAGACTCAATGAGAACATCAAATCATAGGTACCTACCTGAAGGAAGAAAGTAAAAAAAGAAATAATTCCCAGACCTAAGAAAAGCAATGAGAACATGCTGCACTTCTGCTGCTTCACTTCATCATCCCCCGGTCCAAAAATCTACAAAAGAACATTTAAAATACCCACTTAAATTACATGATCCTTGTTTATTTCTCCCATAAACAATGGCTTGAGCATCACATTTTAAAAACTAGGCTTTGAATATGTGGGTTTTTTTATTGCAGTAAAATACACATAGCATGGAATTGACCATTTTAACCATTTTTAAGCGTACAGTTCAGTGGCATTAAGTACATTCACAGTGTTGTGCAACCTTCAGAACTTTTTCATCACCCCAAACTGAAACTCTGTATCCGTTAAACAATAACTCTCTATCACCCGTCCCTCAGCCCTCTGGGAACCACCATTCTACTTTCTGTCTCTATGAATTTGAGGACTGTGTGATGATTAACATGGGTTGAAACACTGCGTGTGGACTGTGTGTGGTTGCACATTTTAGTGTTTGTTCTTCTTCCTCTACACTCGCTGTTCCCTCTGCCTGAACTGCCCCCTGCCCTGGCCCCTACCCACCGCCCCTCACTCCACAGGGCCTCTGCCCAGAGAGGCCACCCCTGACCAAATTACACGAAATAACACCCCGTCTCCAGCCCCTCTATTGCCTGATCCTGCTTCTAAAACACTTGCTATCCCCTGACACATTATATATTTGTTTTTCATTTGTATGTTGCATATCTGTCCCAACAGAAAGTAAACTGTTTGAGAGCAGGACTTGGTTTATTTTGTTTCCTGCTGTATCTCTAGTGCCTGGAGCAGCATTTGGCACATAAGAGGGCACATAAGAGATGCCCAAAAATATAAATACAGTCCACATAGCTCTTGAAATGCGAGTGAGCCAGAGATTGCTTTATTTTGTAATTTGAAAACATTTAGATGGCCCTTTCTAATTTATTTATTGTTTGTCTTGTGGTCCTAATTGTAGACCAATGTCCAATGTCACAAGCATAATACACTCTTAACATGATAGAGAGTAATTCATCTTTCACAAAAAAGTCTCTGCAATAATGTCAGAGGTTGGCTAGGTTATACAATATAAACGCTGGTTTTTACAGAGCTTTAGATATTTCTGATAACTTCCTATAAATATCCCCCACTGAATTTAACAATTGGATAGTATGAGTTTTCATTCTTAGTCTCAGACTCCCCAAGCCTTGGAAGGATTGGTCAAACTATGATGTAGTGGCTATCACCTTTTGAATATTTACTGCAAGGCAGACACTCTTAAATGCTTTCTATAAAGTTACGTATATATCTGTTTCAATCAGCCATCCTATGAGGTAGGTTTATTTCATAGATGAAGAAAATCACGTACAGCAAGGGAAAGCATCTTGCCCAAGTTTGCACAGCTATTAGGTAGTGAGGCCGGTCTGTGTCCAGAACTTGGCCTCTTTTTTTTTTGTTTGTTTGTTTTTTTGTGAGGAAGATCAGCCCTGAGCTAACATCTGTGCTAATCCTCCTCGTTTTTTGCTGAGGCAGACCGGCTCTGAGCTAACATCTATTGCTAATCCTCCTCCTTTTTTTTTTCCCCCCAAACCCCCAGTAGACAGTTGTATGTCATAGTTGCACATCCTTCTAGTTGCTGTATGTGGGACACGGCTTCAGCATGGCGGGAGAAGCGGTGCGTCGGTGCGCGCCCAGGATCCGAACCCGGGCCACCAGCAGCGGAGCGCATGCACTTAACCGCTAAGCCACGGGGCCGGCCCCAGAACTTGGCCTCTTAAACACTATGACTTGAACTCTTCCCTCCTCCACCTGCTCCCAGCCTTCCTGTGAAACATGCATCTCCTCTCCACAAGTGGGATGGGGATCACTGCCTGACACCAATTTCACCCAAATGAAGGGAGCTAAGCCTCCTTCATTGATTTTACAGTTTATGATTTCATTAATATCATAACCTAGAATGGTTCAAAAGGCTACTTTTTCTTTTGCCTCACAGCTTTCCTCAAAAGGGAATTAAAAACTTTGGCTTAGTTTAATTTGAGGCTGCTTTACTCTAAAATGGACCCAGTATTGAGGTTGGCATGAGAGCTGATTTAATGATGAACTGATTTAATTCAAGCTGTTAAATGATGTTTTCAAACTTACCGCTATCATCTCTGAAAATATGACAGAAAATGCTGGCTGAAGCGCCCCATTGGCAACGGCACATACTGTTCCCACTACGAAGTAGGGCCATTCTGTTTTATTCAGTTTCAGGATCTTCAGAAAAGACACTGGTGGCACATTTTCATCCTAGAACATATATATATATATATATATATATATATATATATATATATATATATATATCAGGACAAATTGGTGATAACACAACAGTTACTAGGGTTTGTAGACACAGAAAAGGCACAGCATTGTCCTCAAGGAACTTGCACACTAGGTTCAGAGAATGACCGGTCTACAGCAAACCACGAGAGTAGGAGGGTATATAATAAAATATTAGCGATGTCCAGTGATTACACAGCATAAGGTGAGTATGAGTTGTTCACCCAAGAACCAATCTTCATGGTGTGACCAACCCATCCCCATTCCAGTCTCAGCAGAGTGAGCAGAAGCAGGATCTGGGCACAAAATGCCCTAGAATTCAAGCCCCAACTCAACTCAGAAATGATGTTGGGGTCAGATGAGACAATACCCAGGAATAGATGGATAGGATACTGCTATTAACCTGAGAACGTGGGCCTGGTCTCCTCACCCCCAGAACCTTGCCCAGTGCTGCCTTTTCTGTGACATGTTCCCAACTCACAAAACCAAATTAATTATGCCCCCTTTCTTTTACCATTCTTCCTGTGCAGATTTCTCCTATTTCATAGCTTAGCTTGTTCCATTATTTTTTTTTTCTTGTTTATGCGTCTCCTTTTCTAATATGTGAGGGTTTTTTTTTAAAGTGAAGCCTATGTCTTTATATCCCTAGAAACTAGCCCAATGTCTGGTACATATCAGATCCTCAGCAAATGTTGAACTCAATGTCTGGTCAAGCACAAAGAATTTAGGTCATATAGAGGAGAATATTCTGACTACAGAGGTAGCTTAACATTAAACTAGATACAAAAGGCTATGGAATCCCATAGCCTTATGGTCATTTAAATAGGTCATATTTGTGTCTCCATGCAACAGAAACCACAGAAGTAGGTTCTACTCACCCCTCTTCTTTCAACCCACCCATTTTCTCTGTATTTTAGTTGCTTTTTTTTCTCCCTAGTTAACATTATCTTTAAGTACTGGACTCCAGCCTGATAAAGGAGCCTTTTCCTCAGGCTGCTCTTCAACACACCACAGGTCTTCCCAGGTCCCTCTAATGAGACTAAATTTCTCCCTCTCTTTGGGCACATTGTTTATCCCTCTATGATGGTACTTATGACAATCTTGTGGGCTGTGGCATTTTCTGCCTCTCCCTCTTTTCCGTCTATTTCTCCAAGAGAAGTGCTCCTCTAAAATACCAGACTCTAAAGATTAGCAGCATAACTCTCAAGATAAATGAGGAAATGAAAAGTGGATGCTTCCACAGGCAAAAAGGGGAAAATTATTTATCTTACTTATAATAAAGCAGCTCCACAATAGTACAACTGTTATTCTTTCCATATATATACCAAGATTAAGACCTCTAAGAGAGCCCTCGTAACTTCTGCAGTAAATAATATTGTGGGCAGAGAAAAACAGATGCAATGAACTCTCAGTAGGATTAGTTGCTTCAGGCCAACACAAGAGTAAAATTAAACTCAGCCTTTATCAATCAATAACATCAAAGGTATTCTAAAACCATTCCTTAAAATAAGAAAATAACTTTTCTCGGAATGAATTCCCTCTCCATTATAAAAGTTTCTGTTAACCTGAATTAATAATATCCCAAGACTTCAGGTGAGAAATGTTAAAGAATGTACAATTTTGCTATTTCTCGCCATTTCCCCCTTTTTCTTAGTAAGAAAATTCCCATCTAATTCCGAGTGGCAATGCACAGAGCAAAAAGATTCAATTTTCTATCCTCCCTTATAGCTAGGTACGGCCATGTGATTAAGTTATGGCCAATGAAATATACGTAGTAGTATTATGTGGTACTTCTGGAAAATCTGTTTGTTTTTTCCTGCTGCTTGGAACACAGATGTGACAGCTGGAGCTTCAAGAGCCATTTTAGATCACAGGGGCTGGAAGCCACATGCCAGGATAGTGAGGATAAAGATAAAAAGAGCCTGAATCTATGGTAACTGTACAGCTACTATTCTAGCCCTAGGTTTCTCACTTCTAAGATTTTTTTATGTGAAAGAGAAATTCTTAATTTGCTTAAATTGATGTTCTTCTAGGTTTCCTAGTACAGGCGATCAAATGTAATCCTACCTAAAAGAGTATGCAATTATCAGGGCCTCTTCCTTTAGACTAGCCCTATTTATCTCTGGATCTCAAAGATGAATGTAATATCTAATTTTAATATTAAGCATCATCTATTTTTTCCCATTGGAAATCCATTTTTAATTGGAATTGATTTCAGTTCACTGTCAAATATGTTTAAAATTTGAAATTCCTTTTTTCAAGAAGAGTGGCTCACAGTAGGAATTATCTGTGCCTGCAATATACTTGCAAGGCTAGGAATTTCAACAAAAAAACACAATAAAAGATTTAGTTCAAGCGAAAAACAACTTACAAGTTCATTGGTTTCCACATCAATGCCATTCTGACACTTTCGTGAATTTGTAAGGGTTTTATGAGTAGAATTCCCAAATATGCAAGATTTCCAGCCATTTGGGGCCATACCCATGGCAGCCTTTTCATCATTTAGTTCAATGTCAAATTCTTCTGACTGTAGTTGGTCTCCTAACGTCTGAAAGAACAAAATGTTAAATTGCCCCTGTGTGCGTGCACGCGTGTATGTGCATGTATGTGTGCATCCAGATGGAGGTAACCTCCAAGTTTATAACCAAAAAGCCATTTTGCATATTACATGTATCAAGACTTTTAGATTCCATAACAGTTTCTCAATCAAAGTTAGCTGGAAAACTGTAAAGTGTATCAACACACAGAAGCAAAAATGATTAAAAAGGACAGAAAAGGTTAAATTCAACTTGAACAATATGAAAATTGGATCATAAAAGTATTTTCTAAAAATTAAAAGGCAAATTTTTCAATATCCAGCAGGTATGTAGGAATTTCCTCCATATGTAAGAATCCAGAGAACAAGTCATAACCACCACAAAAGGGAAGAAGAATAAACAGAAACATTATCAAGGGCTCATTTTTAGAGCTACAAACAAGGAAAAGCTGGTCACTCCCCATGGGAGGCAATGAAACTGCTTTCCTTGACTGACTGATCATCTTCCTTCTTCCTCACAGTCTGCTCAGACTCACACCTCACCCCAGGTGACCCCAGGTGCAGGCTTGGCTTCATTGCCAGCTTTGGGATCAATTCTCTCTTTAAGGGGGGCAGGATGGAGGGGTAATTTAAAGACCTCTATCTCAATGTCAGGTGAGAGAACATCAAGCCAACCTTGTTGGACTCTAACTTTGAGTCTGGTTCCGTGTTTGCCTCCTTCATGTCTGAGGACACATCTAAGTGGTTTGTCCAGGACCTCAGTCCTTGTAGTACTGTCTTGTTTTGCTCCTCCCTTTCAAGTCCTGTCCCCAACCCAATCCTATGGCTAGTGCCCGGTTGCACCTACAGTAGCCTGTCTGTCTTGATCTCTGCATATTACCTGATCCTAGCTTTCCAGTTGTGCTTTTGACACCTAACAGAATTTTGCCCGTGTGTTTATATATTGTCTTGAACCACAATGCAAAGATATATTCTGATTGGTAGACTTCCTAGCTTATAACTGGAACTATTTTATACCATCTCCCAAGCAAACCCAACATAAAGACTTAGTCTTGTAACTGATCCCTGCCTCCTCACTTCCATCCCTTCCCACACAGCTACCAGATTCATTTTCCTAAAGGGCAGCTCTGCTCAAATCACATCCCAGCTCAAATATCCTCCACAACTCCCCACCACATGCTCAAGCCTGGCTCCCCAAAAATCTAGCTCATGGCAAGTCAAACTGGACCACCTCTTACAAACGCCTCCCCTTATCTTTTCTTCATTTTGTAATCTCATCCATGCTATCAAGGGGTCCATCTCAATAGACAATTTTTCCATTAAACTTGTTCTGATTCTAGCCTTCTCCTATGACCAAATGAACATTACGTCTGATTTTCCCTCTCTCTCATAATATTTTTTCTGTGCCTTACTTAAAAGCCCTCATTTACTGGGTGCTGAGGTCACTGAGCTACAAAGCCAAAATGGCCACTTTTCACATGTGATAAGTATATTTAGGGGCTGGCCCGGTGGCATAGTGGTTAAGTTCGCTTGCTCTGCTTCGGCGGCCTGGGGTTCACAGGTTTGGATCCCGGTGCAGACCTATGCACCGCTTATCAAGTCATGCTGTGGCATGCATCCCACATATAAAGTAGAGGAAGATGGGCACGGATGTTAGCCCAGGGCCAATCTTCCTCAGCAAAAAGAGGAGGATAGGCAACAGACGTTAGCTCAGGACTAATCTTCCTCACCAAAAATTAAAAAAAAATTTTTTTTAAAGTATATTTAAAACCAAAATCTCTCATTTCTTATACCTGAATATACTTCAGCTGGCTCAAATATTTAATTGTAAAAAGTAAAACAATAAATGTTGAAAGGAAATATGGGTGAATATCCTTTCTAAGAACAACCCCAAATCCTGAAGACAGGGAAGAAAAAAATAATCTAATTACATACAATTTTAAAGCTTTTTTATGGCAGCCAAACAAATAACAAAATGAAATTGAAAGAACAAAGCAGGAAAGAATATTTCTAATACATGCAAGAGAAGAGCATATTTCCTTTTTATGCAAGGACTTCTTATAAATCAATAAGAATATTATAAACAACCCAATGGAAAAAAGACCTAATATACGAACAGATTCCTTCACAGAGGAAAAAATACAAATGGCCAAGGAATTTGAGAAAAGATGCTCAATCTCACGAATAATTACAGAAATCTGGAGATACTATTTAGCTCTTTTAGGCTATCAAAGATGAAAAATAAACACTAAATGGCTGTCAGTGGTTATTAGCAGGGGTCTGTATTATGGGGGACTTTCAAATTTCTAAGATACTCATGTTTGGATTTTTTAAATGCTTGGATTTTTAAAAATAAGAATGCATTATATTTAAATCAGAAAAAAATTCAGACATTTAAAAGAAACAACTAAGAGCCAATAGTCTACCTAATGGAAAAGCAGTGATCATTCTGCTTAGAAATAAAACCAAGAAAAGGTTGTATTAACATTAGGTTGGTCTTCGGAGTTTGAGGAAAAGGAAGAAGCATTAGCCTGAGCATTAGTGAACTCCCTGGCTCACTGGGGCTCTTTCCTCCATCTCTCCAACAGTACCAATAAGTAAAAGGTGAGGCAAAACCCAAATCAGAAACGGGAAAGGTGTGGGTACCAAGCTGGAGAAGTTCAAAGGGCCTAAGAATATAGAATGCCAGAGCTGGTAAACATCTGTGGTGGTCTTAGTGCAGGCCCTGCTCATTTAAGAATGAGGACACCGAAAGCCAACGACTTGCCCGAAGCCATTGCTTAGCTGGTGACAGGCCCTTTCTATCACACCAGGCCACTGTTCAGTCTTTAATCATACAACTTTTCCTAGGAGAGAAAGCTTAGGAAATATGATATAGAAAGGTCAAAGCTGTCCTTATCCCTTTGGCAGTCTCCCAGCCTAAGCTCCGACGGGAGTGGAAGGTCCTTCTTTCAGAGGCACAGAAATAGGCCAGCCAGGAGAGGAAGTGGTTACCTCATCCGAGGACCCAACATCTCACCATAGGTAAACCGCAGAGCCTTAGTAACCATTAATGAAATGGAAACTAAAACTGAATTAAAGTAACACTATATATATATTTTAACCAGTGAAATGATAGAGACCTATGATGGCTAAGCTACACGGAAGCCATTAGCAAAGACACTATGATTAATCCCCTCCTGCTGGAGAACGAACATTCCCTGGCAAACTGAAGCAAGAGTTATAAAACTTTCTACCATTTCATTTGATGTTTTCACTTTGGGGACTTGGTAATTTTCAATAACTGTAACTTATCATGCATCTATTTTGTGTCAGGTGCTTCTTTTTTAAAATTAAATAACAGCATTATTGAGACATTAACTTATAAAATTCACCCTTTTAAAGTGTTCTTTTAGTATATTCGGGTGCTTCTTTCTTTTTTTTTTTTGGTGAGGAAGATCAGCTCTGAGCTAACATCCAATGCCAATCCTCCTCTTTTTGCTGAGGAATATTGTCCCTGGGCTAACATTGATACCCATCTTCCTCTACCTTATATGGGACGCCGCCACAGTCTGGCGTGACAAGCGGTGTGTCAGTGCGCACCCTGGATCCGAACCTGCAAACCCCGGGCCCCCGAAGTGGAGCGCGCACACTTAACCACTGCGCCACCGAGCCAGCCCCACAGGTGCTTATTTCTTAACCTTATAACAACCTTGCATGGTCGGTTTAGTATTTCAAATGTGGAAACTGAGGCTCAGAGGAGTTAAGTTACTTGTCAGAAAACCAAGAAAATTTTTGACTTAACTTTTTTTGACCCACACATGCTCCCAAAGGGCAATATTTAGAACAGAGAAATATGGGAAACAAACCAAGTATCCAACTTTAGAGAAATGACTAAGCAATTTATTACACATTAATATAATGGACTGCTGAGCACCCATTAAAATGATAGTATTTAAATGATGTATATCTGAAATGTTAAGTAAAAAAGGAACAAAAATATGTAGGTACATACTAGTTACAGTTATATCAAAGCAAATGTATATACTTTTACAAATATAAGAATCACGTTTACAGAAAAAAATTTTTAAGTTTTTTTATTTTGCAAAGTTGCTCAAGCAAGCACAATAAAACGTCTTGTTCAATAATAAGACAAACCAATAATTATCAATATCACCTGTTTTAGGAACTAGAATGAATGATTTTCTTTTTTTAAGCAAACCAAACTATTCACTTCCTAGAGCCAGGAATCCTCCTCTTGGTTTTATTAGGATCATCTAGGAAGCATTATAAAATCGCGTAGGACCTCCCCTAACCACTGGAGATCCTGGCATCACCCTCTTACTCCTACCACCACTGTGATCACCCCTAATCTTAGGGTGGAAAGAACCAGTTAGTTTGAACACATTCCCCAGGCAATTAAGAATCTCTGTCCTAAGGAATAAATTCAAAATGGTTTTGGCATTTTCCTTTATTTTCCCCCTCCCTTGCCTTTCCCTCTTTCAGGATTATTTCACTGATTCTGAATTAAAGTCTCAGATGTATACTTTTAGGCATCTTCTTGAATACTTCTTATTTCTCAGTATAATTTATTTCTCAGTATACATAATTTATTTCTCAGTATAATTATATTTCTCAGAATACTTCTTATTTCTCATTAGCTGCGTGATATTTTACTAATCTGAAGAATACTATATTGAGGAGCAAACAGCAGAAAAATTTCCTGGGAAGCAGATACCTGCATGTTGACAAGCTTGAAGTACACCCCTTCCTTCTTCATCAGTTCGCTGTGGCTTCCTTGCTCCACGATGACTCCACCCTCAAGCCCGGTGATGACATCTGCATTTCGGATTGTAGACAATCGGTGTGCTATCACAATGGTGGTCTGGCCTTCTCTGGCCTAATGGAGAAAAAGACAAACATGTGGGGCAGCAGGGTTACAAGGTCGTTGCACTGTTAATTAACATGCACAATTAAGCACTTGGATGGACGTGCTTGTGGTAGATGAGAGAGTAGCTTACACTCCCCATGTGGTTAGGGCACAAACCTCCCCTCTATGAAAGGTTTAAGTGAGATGGATTCTGGACCAGGCAGGAGGCCAATCCCTTCAGGATGAGGACAGATAACTCTGGAAGCCTATAGTAGTGTCAGTGTTTACTCAAGAAAAACAAGAAAAAGTTTGGCCCTTCTCAAGTGTTTTCGTACTTGTCTAAGGGGCTCTAGTTCTGAGTTATGTAATATGTTAGAGACATTAGGAGAAACATGTTGGGGGAGTTGTTGCCACATACAGCCTTCTCCAGAGCACTTCTGTAGGGTTTCTTTGGAAGTATCTGATTCTAACTGTAATTCTGATGGACTTGGTGCAGGGAGTTTAGGTGAAAATGTACCTTGGAGATCCGAACGGTTCAAAGATCATCTGAATCACTGTCTCTGGATTGGGGCCAGTAAACTTTGATTTTTAATAAGTGCCCCAGGTGATATTTTTGCATCTAAAATCTACAAATCACTCCTCTAAGTGGTTCAGTGAACTCACATGTTGGCTTTGTGGGTTTATGAATGGGCATTTAAACCCTTGAAAATACTCATCAAATTACTCATGTTATGTCATTAATAGTGGTTACTGTTTTTGATACTCATTAGCCCTATCAGGCTAATAGCTTCTTAAGACCATTCCTACTCTGAGGCAATAAAACCACATCGTTAGGACGGTTATTAGAGTATAGCTTAAGTCACCAAATTGGTTAAAAATATAAATTGAAAATGAGAAGCTAGATTCATAATAGCCAGAAAGTGGGAACAATCCAAATGTTCATCATTTGATCAAAGGATAAACACAATTTGGTATATCCATACAATGGAATATTATTGGGTCATAAAAAGGAATGATATCCTGACTCATGTTTCAACATGGATGAACCTTAAAAACATTATACTAAGTGAAAGAAGCCAGTCACAAAAGACCAGACATTGTATGAAATGTCCAGAATGAGCAAATCCATGGAGACAGAAAGTAGATTAGTGGTTGCCAAGGGCTAAGGTGAGTGTGGAATGGGGAGTGGCTGCTAAAGGGGTACGAGGTTTCTTTTTGGGATGATGAAAATATTCTGCAATTAGATAGTGGTGAAGGTCAAAAATCTTGTGACTATACTAAAAACCAATGACTTGTACATTTTAAAAGGGTGAACTTTATGGTATATGCATTACATCTCAATTTTTTAAAAAAGAGAAGGCATGAAAATTCTGAAAAAGAAGTTAACGAGAGAGGAATATCTCCACCAGATATTACAAAATAAAAAGCTATAGCAATTAACATAGTAAAATCCAGGGGAAGCTATCACATGAATAGGCATTTGATCAATAGAACAAAATAGAGAACCCAGAAGTAGATATAAAACATTTAAGAATTAGTATATGATAAATATGGCATTCTCTATCAGTAGAGAAAAGGAGGACTATACAATAAATAGTATTGAGCCAGTTGTGTAGTCGCCTGGAAAAAAATAATGTGGTTTTTCTACTTCAGTCCTTACACTACAATAATCAGATGAATTAATTGTGTTTAAATAAATATAAAAGAGTTAAGGGGGCCAGCCCAGTGGTGCAGTGGTTAAGTTCGCACATTTCACTTTGGCGACCTGGGGTTCGGAGGTTCGGATTCTGGGTGCGGACCTACGCACCACTTATCAAGCCATGCTGTGGCAGACATCCCACATATGATAGAGGAAGATGGGCACAGATGTTAGCTCAGGGCCAATCTTCCTCAGCAAAAAGAGGATGATTGGCAACAGATGTTAGCTCAGGGCTAATCTTCCTCAACAAAGGAAAAAATATATATATATATAAAAGGGTTAAACCATAAAGAAGAGACTAGAGCACATCTCTATTGGACAACATTTAAGACTGTTCTTTGATTTTTAGTATGTAAGCCCCAAAGAAGCATTCACAAATATTTACTGATGTGGAAGTAGGCCGGCTTGGTCCATGTATGATAAGGCATATAGGAAATACTTTGATCAATCTAATTATATTCATGATAGTAATAGTGATGAGTAAATTGCTAACAGTGACTGTGTTATCATTATGATAATAATAGGTTGATGCTACGTCAACATAAAGAAACAGAGGAATTGGGATTAGACCTGTAAGTGAATGACTGATGTGCAGGAGAAACAAAGTATGTATTTGTGAATTTAAAAGTCAGCAGCTGTCACTCTTGACCAAGAAATTTTGGCCAGAGTAGAGATTTGACACAAAGAGATTCTTTTTCAGAGCTCTAAGACACCCCAGTGATGACAAGACATTGGCAAATAAATATCCTAGATTCAAGGACACCAATTATTAAGAAATTTGGACCTGCTACTAATTTCAGATGTGCAGGGATGAAAGGCAGGCCCAAACAAAGGGAGTACTAATCCATTAGCCTTTCTGGAACTTCTGAAAAAAACAAAGTATAAAATGAAACCTTTTGGAATCATTTCATAAACTCAGCATGGAGGCTCTCTTTTGATTCTTTTCTTGCCCCTCCAAGATGGTAACACTATGAGTAGAAGAGTGCATGTAGGTATGATGCATTGTGATTATTGACTTTCTTTAAAAAAATCAAAATGGCAAATCTGCTTTTGTATTCTTCTTTAAGATCTTTTTTTTTTAAATTGATGTTTTAATGGTTTTTAACATTGTGAAATTTTGGGTTGTGCATTTTTGTTTGTCCATCACCATATATATGACTCCCTTCACCCCTTCTGCCCACCCCCCACCCCCACTGCCCCTGGTAACCACAGTACAGTTTTCTCTGTCCACATGTTGGTTTATATTCCACATATGAGTGAGATCATACAATGTTTGTCTTTCTCTTTCTGGCTTATTTCACTTAACATAATACGCTTCAGGCCCATCCATGTTGTTGCAAATGGGATGATTTTGTCTTTTTTTATGGCTGAGTAGTATTCCATTGTATATATATACCACATTTTCTTAATCCAATGGTCAGACGAGGGACACTTGGGTTGCTTCCACTTCTTGGCTATGGTGAATAATGCTGCAATGAACATAGGGGTGCATAAGCCTCTTTGGATTGTTGATTTCAGGTTCGTTGGATAGATTCCCAGTAGTGGGATGGCTGGGTCATAGGGCATCTCTATTTTTAATTCTTTGAGGAATCTCCATACCGTTTTCCATAGAGGCTGCACCAGTTCGCATTCCCACCTGCTGTGTATGAGGGTTCCTGTTTCTCCACATACTCTCCAACACTTGTTGTTTTTTGTCTTGGTGATTATAGCCATTCTAATGGGCGTGAAGTGGTATTTTAAGATATTATTTTGAAAAACCTATTATTTATTTTGATAAATAGTTGTTATCTATTGAGTGAAAAGCTGATATGGTCATTCAAATTTTTTTTTTTTAAATATAGACATGTATTATCTCAATGGGCTGGACCATGGCAATCAATTCAGTAAATATTTATTTAGGCTCTATTATATGCAAGGCACTGGATTAAGCATTATACAGATACAAACATGAACCATTTATTAATTCCGCCTCTTAAAAGGTTTATTCTTTCTAGGAGAGAGAAAGCATATAAATAAATAGCTAACTACAATAAGTTGGTGCCACACAAGAGGTACTGATAAATGTATAAAGGATCCACAAAAGGAAAATATTTTTCTTCCAGGATACGGAATCAGAGAGGAATAACAATAGGTATAATAGTGGTACATCCTTATGCTCCTCAGAGGAAAGATAAATTACAAAATTCATCTTTTCATTGTTAAAAGAAAGTTGGTTTGTAACTTAGAATGACTGGCCAATTGGCTGACTAGTATCGTTGTGGGGGGTACAGTAATAAAGGATTCCCCTTTTAAAGAAATGGTTTATTGTCTGCAAAATACATCAGTTTAGTTATCCTGCAAAGTATGGAGTCAATTAGGTAGATTATAAACTATTCATAGCAACTATGGTAGATTAAACATGGCCACAAACACTTTGCATCTACTTCTATCCAGAGGAGGAGTCTATTTCTCCACCTCCTTAAATCTGGGCAGGCCTTTTGACTTGTTTTGACCAAAAGAATGTGAAGGAATTGATGCTTTTGCAATTTCCAAAGCCTAGGCTTCAAGAGGCCTTACAGCTTGTGTGTTTGCTGTCTTTGAATGCTACCTCAAAACCACAGTGAAAGGAAGCCTGTCTAGTCTACTGGAGGATGAGAAGCCTCATGGAGGAGAACCGAGCTGCCTCAGGCAATGGCCATCACCAACTGCCAGGCACATGAGTGAGGCCATCTTGAACATTTCAGCCCAGCTGACTCGGAGATGAAAGTAGCTGCCTGAGTGAGACTAGTCAAAATCAACAGAGGAACCACACCAGCCAACTCATTAAGTTTTGGCTTAAAGCAACTGATAAGGAAATTGGTAATTAGATTGGGATGCTATTGTAACAAAAATCTAAAACACGTGACATTGGTTTTGGGACTGAGATCTGAGTGGTAGACAGTGGCTGGAAGGGAAGTGATGATATTATTAGCGGAGACTGAAAGAGAAGTAAGGAAATTGTTATTGGAGGCTAGAAAGATGGTGACCTGTGTTATGGAACCTTGGAATAATTGGAAAGAATGTTTCCAATTATTGGAAGAAAGATATTTTAGCTAATGAACTTGTACATCTGGCTAAGGAGATTCCAGAGATCTCTAAACAGAATGTTGAAAGTGCCAACTGGATTCTGCTGGCTGTATATGATAAGGTTTGGGAAGAGAATGATGAGCTAAAGAAGGAGCTATTTGGTTTGCAACATGAATTTAGAGGCAACATAGAAGACCCAGTACTGCTGGGTTGGAAAATGAATTGTTAGTCATCCAGTGAAATGAGGATCAAATCAGGGTGTGGGTGTAAGTTTTTTGTTAAAATTTCTGAAAGATTTAAGGCAGATTCTAGTAGACAGTCTCAGCCACATAAAAGGGCTTCTAAGACTCTTAAGTAAGAGTTTTCTCATGGCAGCTTCACATGCACCCCAAAGTAGAGAGAGGCTTGTCTTGAAAAAAATTATAGATGTAGCTTTTTGGGCTTGAGTGAACCACAGTCAAATTCTAAGCAAACTCACAAAGTCTTTAAGAGAGTCCATCGGCTTGGTCTAAAAGAGGTTGAGAAAATTCAAAATGTAAAGAGGCCTCTGGGTCCTAAACTTCTATGAGCAGAAAGCATGCTGAGAAAGCGACTCAGCTGCAAACATACCCCATTTTTTAAGGAAAAGGTAAGACTTCTCAGAGGGAGGATCCGGGAGCCCAGAGGGTGGAGCCCAGAACCAAGGAGAACAATGGACTAAGGAACCCACTACTAGGGGGCAGAATTGGGCCTTAATCAAGGAACATTCCCTTTCCCTGGAGCAGTGGGGTAATTAGCAACGTGTACCTGACTGCATTTCAGAACTGTTATGAACCAGTAACTGCTATGTGCTTCGTTATCCTTTTTGAACAAGAGTGTCTATTATGATTATCCTGTCCTTGCATCACCATTATATGTTGGGTGTATGTGTGGAAGATAACTTATCTCTTTAGTTCAGAGGTCTCTGGATCAAGATGAGCTTAACACGAAGAATCTCATCCATGTCTGGACCACATACAGATCTTCAGATACCGGACTTTGAGCCTGATGTCATAACTCTGTGAAAATTTTGAGAGTCTTGGGAAGAGGTGAATTTATTTTGCACATGGGAGAAATGTAAATAATTGTGGCAGGGAGTGTGTTGTGGAAGATTAAATATGAGCCCAGATTCTTTACAGCTTACCTATTAAGAGGTGGAATCTCTTTCCTGACTTCTTCAGTCTGGGCTAGCCTTGTGACTTGCTGTGACCCACAGAATGTGATGAAAGTGACATTGTATGAGTTCTGGAGTCTAAGCCTCTAGATGTTTTATAGCTTCTTATAGCTGAGATTTCTGTATAAGGAGGCCAGGTTAGCCTATTTTAGCGTATGAGGGTGAGAAGCTACATGAGATGCCCAGCCAACAGCCAGCACATGAGTGAGGCCATCTGGGACCATTTTAGCTAAGTCAACCCTCCAGGTAAATGCAGCCATATGCTCAAGTGAAAACAGCAGAAGATCCACCCAGCCAATCTACAGAATTATTGTTTTAAGTCTTAATTTGGGATGGTTTGTTATGTAGCAATAGGTAACCGATTGAGCAATCAATAAAATTAATAATAATCATGATAAAGGTAATCACCATAACAATAGCAGCAGCTAACAATACCATTTTCTGTGTGCCAGGCGTTTGCTAATAACTTTATATGCAGTACTTTGTTTAATCTTTTCAATAATCCTATGACATTATTTCTCTACTTTCCTCTCCCCACCCTCATTACTTCTGCAGTATCTCAGGCTTAGAGAAGTTAGTTAATTTGCCCAAGGTCACGCAGCTAGAAAGTGACAGAGCCAGGACTCCAACGTCAGCCTGTCTAGCACTAAAGCCTGTGCTCTTAATCACCACCCGAAGCTGCCAATGGCTTTTCTTGGGGATTTTAAAAAATTATGAGTGATTTGTCAGCTGTTTTTACAGTTGATATGTAAAAGGTTATTAACTGAGGAGTGGGCCACAATCATATAAAACACAAATTGCTAAAATTGAGTGAAGTAACTTGTCCAAATATGAGTTAAAAATTGCAAGGCTACAATTTCTCTGACAAGATCTATATTATGAAAAACAACATGTCCAATAATTCTGTTCTTTTAGCTCAGCAAGGGCTAATATACTGAATATTTGTATCCCAGAAAGGATGGGGACCTGGGCCCTAGGGCTGAATGGGACTTTCTTTTCTTATAAATATCTCTCTTATCTTACCTGACTTTACCCTAAAAAGTCTATGTCAACACATGAATGTCCATTTATATGTTTTAAGTTAAAATTGTTGCAGGTATTGTTTTTTTATGATTTCCTGCTTTGTCACTTTCTAATTAACCAACCAAATACCAGTCTCATAAATATTATATTTTGGTTCTTTAATATTATGATTTAACATACATGGAAGCAATATAATTCAGTGCAAGAATTTGTGAGGAATAATTATCATCGTCTCATTAGTCATTATTAAATTAAATTATATAAGATAAGCCAAATATTAATCTGATGAACCAGGAAGCACTGATTAACTGCAGTTTACAGCACAGAAGGCAGTCGTGTTTACTTAGGATTCAGGTATAAATTTTCCTGAGAAAATAAGGTTCACACAGCTTGTCTCTATAATTGCAAGAGATAATTTGGATAGAATCTGTTAAGGAACTTGCACATTTTATTACTAAACTTTCTCGAATCAAATATACCTATGATATTTATATGTTTGAAACCCATTTATACGGTGTCATCTGACTCTGGTTTTTATACTGTGGTCTTACTACAGATGACATCAGCACTGACGCTGAAAGTGTCCCAAGATAATGTTCCTCCTGTGAAGCTTCAGCTTAGTAACAATGATAATGAGAGATTTTGAAATATCTGAGCTGGGCATGGGAGTTCTGCATCCTTAAAATGTGTTGCTTATTTATATGCTTAGACAAACACACAAGTTGAATTTTATTTCCAGAAAAGCATCCATTCGCCTTTGTGAATAGATGAAGATGATGTTACTGCCTACAAAATAAAGCAAGTATTTTGAACTGTTTTTCAGCTGGACCAGTGTCTAGGTAACTAGATCTTTCTTTGTACATTTTAACACAACTACTTTTGACAACAACTGTGTGTGAGAAAAAACAAAGCTAAGTGGCTCATTGCATTGGCCTGGATGTGGGCTCACTGTACCTTGGTCAAGAAAGCCAGTTAATGTGCTGTCCACCTCTCTCTGCTATGCAATCTGACAGAAAGAAGAAATCGATAAAGCCCCACGACAGAGCTTCACTTGCTCTTATGTTTATGTTTTTCAACCTAGACTCACAAAGTATTGGCAAAAATTTTCAATAAAGTTTTGATTCACTGGTCCTTCAGGTGTTGAGGGTCTACTGACCTTGTCCAGAGCTGCCTGTACCTCAGCTTCACTCTCAGTGTCCAAGGCTGATGTGGCCTCGTCCAGCAGGAGGATCTTGGGGTTACGAACCAGGGCTCGTGCGATGGCGATTCTCTGCTTCTGTCCACCACTCAGCTGGGCCCCTCTCTCTCCAACCAGGGTGTCAAATTTCTGCAATAGAAAAGATGGAGGAGTTCTTGAAGTATTTTAAACAGAAAAGGCTATGGATCTAGAAATTCATGAAGACAACATGGAGCTTCAGTTTGATATCACAATGAGTCATAAATTTTAATAAAGTGAATGAATACTGAATTCTAAAAACTACTAACACATATTCTGTATAAAATTTTATATGATTCATGTACCTTAAACCTCCAGCTGAATAATTCAAGGTACTTACCTAGCAAAGTTAGACAACTTTCCATCTCAACCGTTATTAGCTTAACCTTTGAAGAAAGAATTCAGTTGCATGAGGTGAAATTCTAATTTTGAGGGCAACCACATTGACAGAGCCTTTACCTGTGGTAATTTCATGATAAACTCATAGGCGTTGGCTTCTTTGACAGCCCTCTTGATCTCATCCATGGTTACATCTCGGCCATAACGAATATTTTCAGCAATTGTGGTAGAAAATAGCACTGGCTCCTGACTCACCACTCCAATTATTTCCCGCAGATATCTTACATTAAAGGTCCTAATATCCTGCCCATCAATGTTAATCTGAAAGAAAGAGATATTTCTATTAAATATTTTAAGCCATCTGATATCTAAAGCATCAAGACTCTCTAATTTGTTACGAAAAAGTCTTAGCTAATATTTAACTTATTTCAGTGGTTAAAAATGAGAATTGGAAATAAACAGCAATGTGCAAGAATAAAAATAAAAAGTATACGCTCTCTTTTGATATTTATTATCTTACATATACAGTTTTTTCGTGGATAGACTACTCTCCATAAACAATATTGGGGTTACATATTTTTGGCATACTATTATATTTGCTTACCACTATTAAATTTGAATAAAAATGTCCACTTACCTACCTAGTCTACAGGTCATTTTGATGGCATTATGATATTTTACTATATGTAATATACCATAATTTACTTTAACATTTGTCACCTGCTGGACACTTAGTTTCTTTCAAGGAACATCGAAGGACAATCATTACAAAAGTAGAGAATTACCCAGCGGAAGAGTATAATTTATTTTTTCTTCTCTGATAACAATTCCTTACCTGTACAATGACTGGTGTATGTTGGGCATTTATTATTTGCTGAGTAAAGGTTGAAAAAATCACCCTCTAGGGGCCGGCCCAGTGGCACAAGCGGTTAAGCGCGCGCGCTCCGCTGTGGCGGCCTGGGGTTTGCCAGTTCGGATCCCGGGTGCGAACCGATGCACTGCTTGTCAAGCCATGCTGTGGCAGCGTTCCATATAAAGTAGAGGAAGATGGGCATGGATGTTAGCCCAGGGCCAGTCTTCCTCAGCAAAAAAAGAGGAGGATTGGCAGATGTTAGCTCAGGGCTGATCTTCCTCACAAAAAAAAAAAAAAAGATTCAGAAAAAAATACACACGTATGTATGTGTGTGTGTGTGTTATACACGCATGTATGGAGAGAGGACAATAAAGCAAGTGGGTCAAATATAAACAATTAGTAAATCTAGGTGAAGCGTATATGTGAGTTCCCTACTTGCAACTTTTCTGTAAGTTTGAATTTATAACAAAATTTTTAAAGGGCAAAAAAATATACCCTAAGTTATTACTGTCCCCCATATTCCTGGAAGTTTCTTCAGAGACTATCCCATTTCTCCTTTCAGACATTACAACATTTAAGAAAACTCAACTGTCTTTGATGAATTTAGTTATTATCCTAAGATTTCTTGTAACCCTGATTACCAGGTTGTCAACAATTGCTATAGGGCACATTTTTGAACCAAACCCATAACTCATTGGAAAAAATCTTCTCGCTGGTTTGGATGACTGTTTTCCAGTGATTTAGTGGGTAAGAAAAGCTTAGTTGGAACAGAAGAGAGTGTTGTCTAGCTTCTTTGGCTTTTATCATCTTGAATTCTGCTAAACAAGCCCAAGGGTCTGAATGCATTAGCCAGATGCACTGCAATTCCGTAGCCCTTTTACCAAAATTAGATTCACATGCAAATTTGTTACTAAAAAAACAATTTCAAAGGGCTAATTGGTACCCAGCTTCCAACTCCGGAGGACTTGGTTCTTCCCACTTACCATACCCTCATCAGGGTCATAGAGCCTCTGTATCAGCTGGACTATTGTGCTTTTCCCAGAGCCGCTGTTCCCAACCAGGGCCACCATCTGCCCACTCTGAACCTTCAGGTTGAGGCCCTTCAAGATCTGTGAGGGAAAAGAGAGAAAAAGAACACACCTCACAACAAAGCCCTAAAAGGGGAGTAATTTGATTCAATTTTAAATTTGAAAAAAAGTAACAAATGAGGGACCATAACCCCAAAAAGAAAAAGCATATAAACATCAAAATAATAGAGACTTTAGATTCTTTAAGATGATTAAATAATCAATCTGAGTTAGGAATTTCTATAAATATTACTTACAGTACCTTGACATTAGCTCGAGCTGGATAAGAGAAGTGAACATCATTGAACTCCAAATTCCCATTGATGTTGTCTGGTTTGTGTCCTCTCTCTGAAAAACTGTCAATTTTAGGATTCTAAATAAAAAAAAAATTCAATGACTATTCCATCATAGGACAAACAATTGCATTTTTAAGGTATATGAATCAACAAATTCCAAAAATAGGACCTGGAATGGTATAATCTTCCTCACATGAGAGAGAAACCAAGGTGAAGATTGTGTGTGTGTGTTTAAGAAATATTTTCTCAGAAAACAGGATTTTCCTGAATAGTACATAAAGGATATATTCATTTCATTCATACAATATTTCACTTTAAGTTTTTGGTATAGCCTCATAAGGTTTCTAAATAGTCAGATATGCATATTTATACAACTGCAATAACAAAACACACTATAATTGATATAGCCAGGCATTTCAGCATTTAGTGAAAATTAGCTTGTTCCTAAACAATAAATGTAATGGATTGGGTTGAGAAGACTGACTGAACAATTGGTTAGAGCCAAGTTATTTAGAATCAATGTAAACTTTCAATGTATTTAGAAGCCGAGCAATTTTCTCATGACTTAGATCAATGAAACAGGAGGAACTGCTTGGATTAAATGATCAAATTTCAGGGGCTGGCCCCACGGCGTCGTGGTTAAGTTTAGTGCACTCTGCTCTGGTGGCCTCGGTGTGCAGCTTCAGATCCTATGCTCGGACCTACACCACTCATCAGCTACGCTGTGGCAGCAACCCACATACAAAATAGAGGAAGACTGGCACAGATGTTAGCTCAAAGACAATCTTCGTCAGCAAAAAAAAAACATCAAATTTCAGTTATCTACTTTGCATTTTATCTGTGTAAACGCAGTGACACATTTTAATGTCAAAATTTTCTTTATTTCGCTGCAGTTAGTACAACTTATTCAATATATTTGATTCAAAATCATATCAAACATGCAATGATCTTTTTTTCCTAGGGGGGCAACCCGTAGCAAAACATACTGTCAATTTTGGGCTGACCAATAATTTTTCCACCCACTCATCCTGTATACAAATCATAATATTCTCAATCTGGCAACAAAATGAAAAAGAAAAGGAGAAAAACAAGGTAGACAAACATCTTTCCTCTGAATTCTAATAATAAGACACCAGTGCAGATGCAGTTTTCTAAAACGAGATCAGTGTTATTATATTATTTAAATAATATAATACTTTTAGATAATATAGATAATATAGATATTAGATAATATAGATTGTAGATAATATAGATAATATAAAACTTTTAGAAATAGTAATAAGAGGTATTTTGTTTCATTCATTACTAAGAAGAGGTTGTTAACTTCACATAATTAATTTTCACATGATATTTAACCTAAAGCCAGATTTAATTATCCAAGCCTCAAAGAATTTTTCAGCATTAAAATAATAAATGACTCACATTATCAATAACATCGAAGATCACATATGCTGCTCCTCTTGCACTGGCAAAAGCATCAATACACGGAGCAGCCTGTCCAATGCTGAAAGCTCCCATCAGGATTGAAAAAAAGACCTGAGCAAAAGAACATGAGAAAAATGTAAAAGCCCCATCTGGCATCCATTACCATCTCAAATATGATTTATCTGAAATATATACTATATAAAATATATATATATATTTTGTGTGTGTGTATATATATATATACACAAAAGTATAGTAAATATATACTATACTCAGTATTTATACTGAGTTTAAGTGTATCCCTTTAAAAATTTTTTAGCAAAATTTACAAGGTTAATATGGCATTTTATTGCACGAATGGATTTCTTCAACCTCAAAAATATTTTTTTATCTAGACTGCCAAACTATTTGTTGCTCTTCTGAATTTACACAGTCAGAAAGATTTTTCAAACCTATTTCCTTGACCCTGAAGCTAATGCCACCAGAGGGAAACATCTTCCATCAGTATTATTATTCAGTCCTATATGATTTTCTCTAACTATGCACGGAATTACACAGAATGTTCAAGGTGAAACGTGGTAGATTTTGGCCCCGTGAAATTTTCCTGAAAAGTACAATTTTACACATATATTTTGATAAGATTTTTAATATAAAAATAATTCACACTTTATAAAACACTAAATCACACCTGTGTGCACTGATTAATAATTCCTTTACACAATTGTTCTGTACTATAGCACAGAAAAGAACATATTTCCCTTCATATTTTTTTCACTAGGAAAATAAACTGATTTGGAAAAGCCAAGAATATAGCTTCAGGAATCCAGATTATTAGCATAACTTAACTGAGAAAAACATAAATGAAATTATTCCTTTCTCCTGGGCATGGTGAAACTTCTACATATAGTTTTCCTTTTCTCAGAAGGCAGTAACAATAAGACTTCACATACCGAGGACTCAAATATCCCTCGAATATCTATCCACTATCTGCAATACAGATAAAGACCAGTAAGAAAGCAAAAAACATCTATTTTCCTACCAAAATAGACGTCATAAAGTGAATGCACCAGGGCTCTTGCCCTTTAGCAGAGGGTGTTGCTGGGTCCCTGCATTGTAGACATTACCCTCCCGCCCAACTAGGGAGAGGTCACTGTCCACAGACTACAAACGAGGAGACTAGGCCAGAGAGGACACACTCATCACAGAAGGTGAATGGAAAAGTCAGGATTCAATCCCCTTCTTCATAAAATTTATCAAATGAGGAAGCAAAGAAAGGTGGAGAGCTTCTAAGCTGACAACCAGAAAGGAGACCAAAATGAGACAAAACAGACTCAGCAATTACGAAAGCTCATCCAGCCAAACAGCGCTCAGCACCTCAATGGAGTCTGAAGATACCACTCTAGAAAACATTTTGAAATGATTAATTTTTATGACGGCCCTAAGTCATCATCAAAGGGCCAAATTGTGTTCAGTATCCCCTGTTTAGAAAGATAGGGAATTGCAGGTTCTAAAAGATTGCTATTTGAATGGTTACATGTTGTTCTGATTGTCACTGACATGGAAAGATGGTCACAAAATATTGCTAGTTTATAAAAAAGGTTACAAATAATACACATAATACAATCGCAGTTTTTTTTTTTTTAAAGATTTTATTTATTTATTTTTTTCCCCCCAAAGCCCCAGTAGATAGTTGTATGTCATAGCTGCACATCCTTCTAGTTGCTGTATGTGGGACGCGGCCTCAGCATGGCCGGAGAAGCGGTGCGTCGGTGCGCGCCCGGGATCCGAACCCGGGCCGCCAGCAGCTGAGTGCGCCCACTTAACCGCTAAGCCATGGGGCCAGCCCTACAATTGCAGTTTTGAAAGAAAAAAACATGTGTATGTATAGAAAATGATCTGGAAGATAAGTACCAAAAGTTGTCGTTAAGTATATATGGATTACTAGATTATAAGTAATTCTAAGTAATTTTTAATTTTTAAAATTCTGTAGTCTCATCCTTTGTATACCTAGTTTATATTATTTTTATGATCATAAAATAAAGCTATTTTCATTTTGAAAAAGAAAAACAAATTAAAATAACTTTTCCTCTTGATTTCAGATAGCTGATGTTTTATATTATGCAAACTTAACATTCTCTCATACTATGACTAATGTTTACTTTCTTTTTTTTAATTTTATTTATTTATTTACTTTTTCCCCCAAAGCCCCAGTAGACAGTTGTATGTCATAGCTGCACATCCTTCTAGTTGCTGTACGTGGGACGCAGCCTCAGCATGGCCGGAGAAGCGGTGCGTCAGTGCGCGCCCGGGATCCCAACCTGGGCCGCGCCAGCAGCGGAGTGTGCAGCACCTAACCGCCAAGCCATGGGGCTGGCCCTGTTTACTTTCTTATATAATGAAACTCCAGGGCAGAATGAGGATGGCTCCAATCCATATTTGTTCATTCACAAAGTCATTCAATTTTTATTTCCTTTTATATGTTGTATATGTTTCTCAATTGGTCTAATTACATGCTATTTTCTCACCCCCGCTCATAATTATGCCTTGTGTACTCAAGAAGGCCAGCTCCGCCCACAGGACAGAACAAAGATTCACCAAAAGAAAAAAGCCTATAATCATGGCTCATCCCTCAAAAAGAAGGTCTATGAAAGAAAAGAAAAGGTGGATGGATAAAGAATATTTTCAGATTCTTCATAAATATTAGAAAAACTACTTACTGTCATTGCATTTCCAATAGTATATTCTTTTGCTATAACTAGAGCAGATGCATACCAGAAGGCCAGCGCATATGATGCGTATATTAACAGGAAGGCAATGCCCATGGTAATGTTTGCTGAAATAGCTTTTTTAATTCCAATGGTTTTGGCGTTGTCTAGATGTTTCTGATACCTACCAGAAAATGAGGGGAAAATGTTAAAATAAGAAAACAATCCATAATTTGAGCCATATTCACCTCCTGTATAGTTGGAGGTTTAAGGAACAAAGTCATCAAAGTAAGAAAGCCCTGGTGAGACCCAGCTTCCTGGGAACTGAACCAGTTTAGGAACGGCCAGGACTAGAACTGATCTGAGCTTTCTCCTTACTGGCCTGGACCCATCTCCCTTGATCCCTACCAGTCCAACAAATATTCTCGTAGCTGTTCCAGAATTGAACTCTCACCACTGGGATCCAGAAGAGCTTCACCATCACCTTCATGGCTAGCATCATAAGTTAAGGTTAAGATGGAAGGAGAGAAACCAAGCCAACCAAGAATGGCACCAAAATGTAAATGTTATTCAGGACTCTTAAAACAGTTAGATTCTTAACACAGCTCAATTTCTCTTCTCTAGAGAAAAGAAAATCCTTCTTCTGTTGCCCCATTGGATGAGGGACAGGAATTTTACATGTTCTTGTACTTAAACTCAGGCCTTTGCTTGTTTTTGGTTTTTTGTTTTGTTTTCTTTTTTGATCATTCTGACCTTCAACTGTCAAGCCAGGGTACAAGGTTATAAAGTGGTCACTACTTATAGGATATGGGTTCTTACTCAATTTTTCTAGATTTTAGTTTCATCATCTGTAAAATGCAATTAAGAATGCCTACCTTGCAAAATAACTATGAGGTTGACAGATAATTATAGAAAGTAGTTAGTACAGTGCTAGCACATAGTTGGCAAAATCGGATTATTCTCATTCCTATTATTATTACTATTATTGTTTTAGAATTTAATCTCTTCCCAAATATTGCTCATTGTATTATCACATTTTTGAATAGTAATTAAAATTCATATTACTGGCTCATAGGATTTGATACAAAGGAACAAATGTCTAGAATGGTTCTGTTGAATTACAATGTTTTTTACATCAATTTAAATTAAATCTACTTTTCCATGCTAGGCAGAGAGAATGTGTAAAATTTAATTTTGGCTCTGTAAAATCAGAAAAAAATCCAGTGGATATTCAATGAGACTTTGGGGGAAATATCATATAAAATAGGGTGTTTCTGTTTCTAACAACAAACAAACAACATGGGATTTTTTTTTAGTTAAACCAAATGAGATGTTGAGACTTTATTAGTTTTTAAAAATCGTATGCTGCCACCAAAAAGTTTATCTTTTTAATTACTTAAAGCACTCAACTCTTCAGTGTACTTTCCTCAGCGTTGGGCTGCATTCATTTAGCAGAGCTGCATCCCTGGGGAGACAGCCAGCATGCCACGTCCAGCACTGTGATTAGTCCTGTGTGGCTGGGCCTCAAGGTGCGTGCGGGGAGATTTACGTCGGCCCCAATGTGAGAGGAGGCTCCAGTGACAATACTGGACATGCTGTAATTACCTTTGCTTAGGCGGCTTGCTTACTGCAGCTAATGAAGCGGTAATGATTACACTCACATCCTGAGGTCCAACTGAAGGCTAGTGTGGCCTGTGTGGGCTACTGTGTACAGGAAGCAACAGTGAGAGAGAAAAAGGAAGAGGTTAGAGAACCAGGAACAGTGGTGTTGAAGAGAGCTAAAGAATAGAAAGTGAAATGGAGGGAATCAGGGAAACTTTGCTTTTAATGCTGGAGAATTTCCACAGTATTTCTATTTCAAAGAGTTGTGGGTATCAGGAGTCCCATAGAACAGCAAAAGAAAATAGTACTTTACATGGAGTCATACTTCAACAATATTAGGGGATGTTATTATTTAAACGAAACCAGTTGGGGACATTTAAGTAAAGCAGAGTAGCCTTTATCAGTGACTTTGTTCTGGCATTTAGGTTCTTGTACACCAACTTCCTTTGAAGCAAGTATACTTGACCTGGGATCCATGGTCAAGGAACTTGAATGGGGAAAAAAATCACATATTTATTTTCACTAACCTCTAACTGAAATTTAGCATTTCCTTTAATTATTAATGCAGGCAACAAACTGCTATAGTATTAATAATAACTGTGACTTCGTTGCCAATAGAAATCCCAGATCATTTTCATATCATGTTATAATTGATACAAATATCTTAAAATATCTTTTACCCATATCCCTACTTTGGGATTACAGTAGTTATTAGACCCATAGTTAGCTCTTACTATTTAATATGTTAACAATAGAAGCACATATTCACCGTATCACAACTTAAAAATATTTTGATAATTGTACTTCAATACAATTGGTTTCCTTTGTAATTCTATGTATTTTGTTTTATGCATTTAAAATCATATGCTAAGAAGAGAGTCCATAGGCTTCATCAGACTGCCAAAGGAGTCCAAGGAACACAAAGGCAAAACCGTGCTTTAGGGTCTGACATTAAACCCCAGCCATCAGCAAAGGGTGCCTATATTTTGTGGGGGAGGAGTTAACATTAGAAAAAGTAGTAAACACACACCACAAAAGAGTGAGCAACAAAATGTAAAAGTGGGTTCTTTGAACTAGTGGACAAAGAACCTTCCTGACCTTTCCAGCTCTTTGTTCTGGCCCCCAAATGCTATCACGGTCTTGATGGCCCCCAGAGCCTCTTCTGCCACAGCACCTGCTTTCGCATATGCAGCTAGTTCTTTGTCACTAAATGCAGAGAGTATCTGGACAGAAGAGAAACATTCATGACTTTTGTATGGGGAGAAAAGTTTAACAGACAGTCTGGTCAACTCTTTAACTTACTTTTTTTTTTTTTTTGGTGAGGAAGATTAGCCCTGAGCTAACATTTGTTTCCAATCCTCCTCTTTTTGCTGAGGAAGATTGGCCCTGGGCTAACATCTGTGCCCATCTTCCTCTACCCTATAAGTGGGACACCTGCTGCAGCATGGCTTGATAAGTGGCGTGTAGGTCCACGCCTAGGATCCGAACCCGCAAACCCTGGGCCGCCAAAGCAGAGCGCGCAAACCCAACCACTACGCCACCGGGCCAGCCTCACTTTAACTTACTTTTTCTTTCCAAACCCTATCCTTTACCAAACACTGAAGTCATGAAGCAAACCACACTCAGTGTACCAGATCCAACGGCTCCTTCCACTGCCTACAGAGGCTAGATCTGATCCACCCTGGTGACGTGCTCCCCAAGGGTAGTCAGGAAAAGGAAATTCACACATAATCCTCTAAAATGTGTTTTTGAGAATAGTGTCTAGTTTCACATCTACTATGCTTTTTTTTCCTCGGTTAATTGCAAGATAAACTGAAATAAAATCTTATTGTTTTGAAAGGATTCACATCCTTTCCTTTATTGTGTCATGATTTTTAACTACTATGAAAATAATACTTCTATATCTACTCATGGACATTCTACTGAATAATAAGATGGCTAAACAAGCTGATACAAGAGCAAGGTAAAGGCAGAATCAAATTAAAAGAGACACAAGTAGTTTACTAAGTAAATTATTAGCCCCAGAATGAGCAAAAATTGCCAGTAAAATTTTTCAGCTCTACAGTGTTGGCTAAACTAGAACAGGTTACGTGTATTTTATTGCAACGCAAAATTGGCAGAGTGCCACTTAACTGTCACAGGTGACTATGAAAACTAAATGAAACAAATTCAAATTTTATTTAAATTTTTTATATTCATGCAAGAGTTTGGAGGAATGTTACATTTTAAAATTGTGTTTCCTTCCATGTATGTAATTTAGGCCAGAAGATTTACCCAAAGAAATAAGAGTAGTGTAAAAACCTATTATTGAGGTAATAACTGTGACATTTTGAATCACATTAGAAAATAAATTTCCTTATTAAAGCACCATATTAACAACATGCTTCTGAATGTGGTTTCCACTGACATTTAATGCAGATCTGCGCAAGTACAAGTACCAGAATCCTGCAAATTTAAAATAACTCTGTATGTGCAGGTTAACACACATGAAAATGCCCAAGCTTCACAGACCTTTGCCCAAACAGCTGCAGAGAGTCCCAAGAGAGGGCTGATGGCCATTATCACAAGGGTGAGCTTCCATCCTCTGATGAACCCCACTATGAATCCTGCAAAAAACGTGGCTACTGCTTGAAAGAACATTCCAACCTTGTCACCAATTCCTTCACTGATTTTGGAGATGTCACTAAAAAAGATCACACCTAAGTGGTTACAGGCAGGAGGTCTTCAGTTAGAAAGGTACAGCAGACATCTCACAAACACAGGTAAAATTTGTTCATGCTACTGCAAGCCTCTTTCAGAGTCTTAGCCTCTTGAATGATATTTTTCCCCACCTAAATACTGTGCAAAGAAAAAAATTCAGGATTAGTTCGTGCTTCTGAAAAGTTATTATCATTAAAGTTGATACTATTAAATTGTTAATACTATTAGAGAAGCATTAACATTCTGAACATATGAGTCAATTTGTTTAAGAGCAGGAGTTTGGAAGGGCATTGCAACAGTAATAGGGAAGGGCTCCTTGCTTCTACCCTTGGCCCTATTCTCAACCCACTCTGTTCTCAATATAGCAGCCAGTGCGATCCTTTGAAAATGGGAGTCAACATGTTACTCCTCAGATCAAAAACTTCCAATGGCTCCCCATGTCACTCAGTGAAAGCTGAAGTCCTTACAGAGGCCAACCAGGTCCAAACATCTTGATCTTCCCTCCTTTTTGACCTCATTTTCACACTATACTCTTGCCAGGATGTCTAGTAAGAAAAAGTTTATCATCTATCTCCCGCTGCTGGAATGTAAGCAAGAGAACAGAGATCTTTGTCTTGTTCACTTGTATATCACCAATATCTAGAACAGTGCTTGGCACATAATTGGCCCTCAAATATTTGTTGAACAAGTGAAGAGTCAACAACTACTAAGACAAGTCTCTTTGTGAATTCATTCAATCATTGATTCATTCATTCAACCATCTTAAATTAGTGTACAACATCTGTCAGGCCCTGTTGTAATCTCCATTGAGAGATAAATATAAGATGTGAGCTCAGTCCTCAAATACACCTACCATATCTGAGGAGAAAAAAAACTAACAGATAAGGAAAATACACTGCAGCCTAGGCTGTAAATGCTTGAAATGGCTGTCAGATGATCTATTCCCAATACATATCAAATGCCTAATCTAGTAATTTCTTTTCATTTAAAATCTTCCCACGATAAACTTGCACATAGTTAGTGGTTAATTTCTTTATGAAAGTGTGACGTTAACAATATACTTACTCTGTTAGCCGCGTATTGAGTTCAGTGGTGTCGTTGATGTCAAACCAACCTATTTCTTGTCGTAGAATAGCATGAAAAAGTTTTTGCCTAATTTTCTTAATCTGTCGGCCAGCTGCCAAAGTCCAAAATGAAACTTGTATATAGGCAGCAACGAGAACTCCAGCACCTAATCCTGAGTAATAATATGCATATCTGTGAAAGAATTAGAAAGGTTCTTTTAAATACTTTACTTTATTCACCTTTTTCAGGAGGAATCTTCAGAATTGGGAATTAATAAGTTTACTGAACTGATCACCAAGACAGTGTAGGACATTACAACAAATACACATTAAAAAGTTTTTCCTCTTTTCTTAAATTATAAGGACAATGGCAAATCTAATTACTTGAATTATCAGCCAAAGAAAACATAAATTTTTGTGGTTAATTGCAAAAAATAGTGGTCTTAATGAATCATTTTAAAACTGACTGATGATTTACAGATACAATTTGACTCTTTTTTCTTTTTTCTTTCTTTTTTAAAATTTTTATTTATTTATTTATTCCCGCAAAGCCCCAGTAGATAGTTGTATGTCATAGCTGAACATCCTTCTAATTGCTATATGTGGGACACGGCCTCAGCATGGCCAGAGAAGCGGTGTGTCGGTGCATGCCGGGATCCGAACCCGGGCTGCCAGCAGTGGAGCACATGCACTTAACCGCTAAGCCACGGGGCCGGCCCCTGACTATTTTTTCACAATTAATTTCCTGCATATCTTATTGTACTGAAAAAGTTCACTACTATTCACATCTTGCAAATATAGGAACAAACTGATTGAGCATGTGAAATGGGTCTAAGTGTAAGTTTTCCCATATTGTTTACACAAAAAACAAAAAGAAAACCTCTTCCTATTTGGCAGAATTTGAAAATATTTTTTTAAATGGTATGCTAAAACTTCATGAATTCAAACTAATTTGGAGTGAAGGCTTAACTAAATTAGAGGAAAGCTAGTATTTTTAAAAATAATAAAGTCAGTCTAAGTACTTCCAAATACATTCTTTCTTTCTTTTTTTTTTTTTTGGTGAGGAAGATTGGCCTCAAGCTAACATCCGTTGCCAATTTTTCTCTTTTTGCTTGAGGAAGATTGTCCCTATGCTAACATCTGTGCCAATATTCCTCTATTTTTCTATGTAGGACACCACCACAGCATGGCCCAGTGGCATAGTGGTTAAGTTCGTGCGCTCTGCTTTGGAGGCCGGGGGTTCGCAGGTTCGGATCCCGGGCATGGACCTACATACCATTTTCTTTCTTTTTGATGAGGAAGATTGGCCCTGAGCTAACACTTGTTGCCAATGTTCCTCTTTTTGCTTGAGGAAGATTGTCCCTGAGCTAACATCTGTGCCAATCTTCCTCTATTTTGAATGTAGGATGCTACTACAGCATGGCTTGATGAGCCGTGTGTAGGTCCGCACCCAGGATCCAAACTCACGAACCTGGGTAGTGGGAGCGGAGCATGCTGAACTTAACCACTGCACCACCGGTCTGGCCCCTCAAATACATTTTTTATATAATTTTACAAACTGTTTTCAGATAGGAGCCTTTCAGGCCTACTATAGCATACAGAGAGTACTCATTTAAATCAGCAGCATTAATTGATATTTCAACATACAAATATTATGTTACGGGCTTTTGAGATTTCTATTAAGGCTGAAGGAGGAGGAAAATGCCTTAAATGACATTATTGGATTGACTGACAAAATTGGAATACAATGGTAGATTAGAGTAGTGTATCAAGATTAAATTTACTGAAGTTGATAACTGAACTGTGTTAGGAAGAGAATATCCTATTCTTTGGAACCACACCGAAGTATATATGAGTAATGAGCCATGATGTATGCAACTTATTTTAAATGGTGGGGGCAAATATAAATGATAACAGTAGGTTAAAGAGTATAACAAATGGTGGAGATACAGTCACTCTTTGTATATTCTATAACTCTCTGTAAGTTTGAAATTATTTTCAAATAAAACATTTTAAAAAGTACACCATAAATATATACAGATATATATTAGCCAATTACCTAGTCATTTCTTCTTCCAGAATTCTGCCTGGATTTAACATTGACAACGAAAAATTCACTAAATAAAAACAAACAAACAAAAAAATTAAGACATTTTTGAAAGGCTGAACTATTAATAGCATTGCCAGGTTTTAAAAATCTTTTCTTTTCTCTCTCTTTTTTTTTTCACTATCAGGTGCATTCTTTTCACTTTACTCAAGAGCCCAAGGGTTTGGGTACAGGACATCTAGGGCCCAAGTTGGGGAGGATAAGCCCTCCCAGGTTCCTCCCCATGCTAGCAATCTTGGGCCTTTAGCAAAGCAGCTTCCTAAGGCAACAGAGAGGAGCTGAGGAAGGGTAGGGAGGCCACAGAGCATACAGAAGGCAGAGGAGAAAAAAAGAAATGGTCCACACAGAAAATACAGGATTTAAGGGGCACTTTTTTTCTTAGTGGCTTATAGCACTTTACAGATATTTGCTTCTGTAAATTTTATTTTAATATATGTGTGTTTTCCCTTACATGCTTCCTTATGACATAAGTAATAAACAAGGCTGAATTACATCCATTGTAAAGGAAGACAAATTAAAGTTAAGGAAGATAACTGAGTTGCTCAAAGACAAGTCAGTGGATCACTGGCAAATAGTCATTGTCCTGCATTCCACGTATTGTTTACTAGTAAAACAGTATTCTGGTGTTTTTAAGGCAATATTAATTGGGAGGAAATATATTGTCTATTAATTTGGACTAATTTGATAATGTCAATATGCCTTTCCTGGTTTTCATGTTTTAATAATACCTAGCATTTATTGGGCACTTATTATATGCCAGGCTAGGTTCCAAACACTTTACATGTATTAATTCATTTAATTTTCACTACAACCCTATAAGGTAGGACTATTTTATAAATCTCTATTTTACAGATGAGGAAAGTGAGGCACAGAGTAATAAAGTAACTTGCCCAAAGTCACACAGCTAGCAGGGTGGCTGAGAGTACTAACACTATACTATACTGATTGATTCACATGATGATAACTTATTTTCATTCTTTTAAAAACACAAAGTGAAAAAATAAAAAGGAAAACAGCCCATATTTACTGCATTTACAAAACAATAGGATAACATATCACCACAGCATTGTTGCGAAAACATACCAGGGTAGGTATTTCCCATTTATCACTATGCTAGGAGAGAAACTAGTCTATCTTTGTTTCCTTATCATGGGTAATTAACCCATAGGTCGTGTTTTCTGGGTGCTGTGTATCCTCCTTATCTTCTTCCAAAGGGAGGAAAAGTTGAAATTTATTTAAAACTTAAACTACTGTCAGGATCAATTACCAGGCAAGTGGCCTTGATTATGGCACAATTTTTCCCTCAGGATTGTAACTTCTACTGATGTTCACAGTGAAGTGTTTCTGCTTATTAATCTAGCTCTTTATCAGCTATCAGATCCTTGAGGAATCAAACCCTATTTTACTTCTCGTCTTATCAGTTCATTTCTGTGTGCTTATTTCCTTCCTTCCTGAGTCCTTAAATACGGCACCTTTGATATGCCAAATGGGAACTGTGTTTGGAATCAGAGCTATCTTAAAGCTGTGGTATTTGTAGAAATCATTGTTCCAAACCTTGGGAAACCTCCAGATAAATGTGTACAGGGCTATTTTTTCCCCCTGAACTTAGAAATCAGGTGAAATTTTAAATGAGTTTTACTCTCCTCCAACACATACCTCAACCTTTTTAATTCTCTCAATGAGGATATTATAATTCAGACTGACTCTCTTTCCTAGGAAAGAAGAATCTATGGGCATTCTGAATTTGACTTGCTCCTTTCTCAGAGTTCCAATCTAACTCTGGGTTAGTAACCGTAGGAGCCCCAGGAAACCAAGAGTTTCTGCTGCCTGGGGACAAAGGTGAGACAAATGTGTGTTGATATGTTCCCAGAAAAGTCATGGGACTCTAGATCTGGAAATCTCATGGGATTCTAGATCTGGAATTCTAGATCTGAAGATCTTGTGGGATTCTAGATCTGGAAAAGGCCTAGACCTGGTCTTCTCAGATGCTACCTATCATGCTTCAGTTTCATAAACAATCTCCAGGTAGTTGTCTGACTCAGTGATTCTCAACACTCTCTGCTTGAAAAAACACAGATGCCCAGGCTCCACCCAGTTAAATCAGCACCTTTGGCTGAGTCTAGAGCATCATATTTTTAGAAAGTGCCTCCAGTCGGTTCTAATGTGCCAGGATGGAAAACTCCCACTCTAATCTGCCTGAATGCCTCCCATAACAGGGAAATGGGGAATTCTTGCAGCTGCGTATTCATTTTAGAGAGCTCCCATACAATTCATCCATTTTATAGATGAGGAAACAGAATTTCAGAGTGGTTATTTCATTTCCAAGTTCTTAGGGATAGTTTTCCCCAATATTTATTGATCATTTACTATGTTCCAGACACTTTACATAAATCCTCTCATTTAATTCTACCCAGTAAGTCTATGATTACCTTTCAAAGACGAGAATAATAAGGATTATAAAGGTTAAGTAACTTGTCCAAGTTCACATAGCTGGTGAGTGAAGAGCCTAAATAATAACTGTATACTTTAAGGATTACACAGGGAGACATTACATGAGGAGTCCTGACTGTTACTTTTGAGTCTCAAAGTAAATCAATGTCTGCCTTCCTTGATTCTGCCTAGGACTCCTTTTATCATAGAGAAATATTCAGCATAAAACAAAGAGTTGGGGCCGGCCCCATGGCTTAGCGGTTAAGTGCGCGCACTCCGCTGCTGGCGGCCCGGGGTTCGGATCCCAGGCGCGCACAGACGCACCGCTTCTCCGGCCATGCTGAGGCCGCATCCCACATACAGCAACTAGAAGGATGTGCAACTACGACATACAACCATCTGCTGGGGCTTTGGGGAAAAATAAATAAATAAATAAATAAAATAAATAAAATAAAAAAGAAATTCTTCTCTAAAAAAAAAACAAAGAGTTGGTGCTTGTCTAGGCAGCTTTGGCAGCATTGGCAGTTAATTAAAGTAACTAGGGGCTCAAAAATGCCTTTTCCTCTCAACCATGAGGCAATGCAAGACATGTAGGGTATATCAATTTCTTCACAGAATTTCCTAGATTATTACATTATACCAAGTCACATAGACTTGGTATAAAATATATCAAGTTCCTGATACTCTTCAGAAAATCTGTTTCCAATACTCTGTCTTTGAGGCTTTGGACGCAGAATGTTTTGTGCATAGTTTCTGCACAACTGAGTCATTGTGAGGGGATGACTTTGTCACAGAGTAGCTTTATTCTGTTGACAAGGATGGGCTCTGTTCACAATAAGTCATTGTCAGAACCTCTTGTAATTTAAACCTCTTTTTCTTCTAACATCCCCTTCTCATTTGGCTCCCATTATGTCTAACTGTCCAAGAATACAACAATTCTAAAGAATAGACTCTCAATAAACATTATCTCTATGAGATGTGCTAGCAAGCTCAGCCAAATACTCTAGCTTCTCTTAACGCCCACTATTTTTGCTAAACTCTACAACCCTGAACATATCAATGAGCTCTCTGGATTTAGAGTCAATATCCTTTACAGATTTCATTTTCTCCAAAGAGGTCTGAGAATATTATTTTTACAAACTATCAAAGAGTGGACTTTGGAAATTCATAACGTTTGAGGGACTTCCCATTCCAAATCCTCCAACACAGACAATAGGCCTAATGACAAACATGGCTATAGAGGACCAAGGGTCATATAATTTGGAGGCTACTGAAACTAACTTTACAACTCTGGTGAGTTTATCACTCCAGCAATCACAGGTCTGTAAGTGACTTGCTCGTGCCATTCCCCAGAGAGCCCTTGAATTTGGCTCTGGGCACAGCAGACAGCACCTGTCTGCCCTGTCCAGTTTCAAAGCTATTTGGTTGCATAATTAGAAATGAGTAAAAAACAAGCAAACTGCTCCAAATAGGAAAGTTGTAGAATTATTCCGGTGTTAGTAAAAACAAAAACAGGTCTAATAAAATTGGTCCAAACGCAAACTCATCTGCGATAAATGCACTGCATTGTTTTAATCTGATTTTTAAACATTTAAATCTGATTTTTAAAACATTTTTAATTGTGATAAATACACATAACATAAAATTTATCATCTTAACCATTTTTAAATGTACAGTTCAGTAGTGTTCATATTGTTGCACGACCAATCTCCAGAACTTTTTTATCTTGCAAAACTGAAACTCTACTGAAACTCTAAGCCCATTAGACAACTCCCATTTCCTCCTCACCCCCAGCCCCTGGCAACCACTATTCTACTTTCTATTTCTATGAATTTCACTACTTTAGAGACCTCATATAAGTGGAATCGTACAGTATTTGTCTTTTCGTGACTCGTTTATTTCACTTAGCATAATGTCCTTAAGGTTCATCCATGTTGTAGCACTGTCAGGATTTCCTTCCTTTTGAAGGCTGAATAATATTCCACTGTATGTATATACCACATTTTGTCTATCCATTCATCCACTAATCTGATTTTTTAACCCTGAGTTAAAACCAATTTCTTTTCTTTTTTTTTTTTGTGAGGAAGATCAGCCCTGGGCTAACAACCGTGCTAATCCTCCTCTTTTTTTGCTGAGGAAGACCAGCTCTGAGCTAACATCTATTGCCAATTCTCCTCCTTTTTTTTCCCCCAAGGCCCCAGTAGATAGTTGTATGTCATAGTTGCACATCCTTCTAGTTGCTGTATGTGGGACAAAGCCTCAGCACGGCCTGAGAAGCGGTGCATCGGTGCTCGCCCGGGATCCCAACTCAGGCTGCCAGTAGCGGAGCGCGTGCACTTAACTGCTAAGCCATGGGGCCGGCCCTAAAACCAATTTCTGATTGACATGTCTGAATATATATATAAAATTAATGTTTAATAGATCTATAGATCTTCTAAGAAGTAAAAAGAAAACAAATAGAAAATTCCTATCTCTCATTTCACTGAAGACTTTTTAAACTACCCTATCTTACTCCAATTTTACCTTTATGGTGTTTGTGTTAAAGTTTTGGTCACTGGTAAAACACAAGTAATCCATTTAAAGCTTTCCAAACACATTTTTGTTTTTAAGAGAAAGCAATTATTTACACTGGGAGTATAATGTATATGGTTGTGAGCATGGTTTGGGTGGCAGAAAGACTTAGGTTTGAATTCTGTCCTAACACTCACCAGCTATGTAACTTTGGGTAAGTTATTCATCCTCTCCAAGCCTCAGTCTCCTCATATGTCACGGAGGATAATACTACCTTATGTGTAAGATTGTTCTTGTGAGGGTTAAGCGAAATAGGACTTAGCAGATAATAAAGACAATGAAAGATTACTATTATTGTTGTTATTTTTATGATAAAGAAGTTCTTCTCAGAGACAATAGTACCTGAGAATAGATAAATAAACTGTGTTTTTGAAGGATCTTGCTTTAATTATTCAAAGGACACTTTTACTGGATTTTCAAAAGGCATTAATATTTATGTAAACAGATCCTATTGTATAAATCAAGTAATCATATTCTTTTAGGTAATTACACTTAAGCCCCACAATGCTAACCAAATATGTAGTTCTCAATCAGTGAGCATTGAAAACTCTTACTGATGTTATCCAAATGATAGAGTCCACTTTTTCTCAGGTATCTTTGCTATGAAAGATACTTTTCCTTTATCAGTTCTTTTCTTATATTCCACCATCTGTGTACCAATAGAGCTTTATTCAGTTTTCTCCAGCCTAGTGCCTACAAGGTCTGTTGGGAGAAACTGAGCCTGCAGGCTTGATAGAAAGCACGAAATTTTTTCCTTTCTATGTTGAATTTGGCTAATATGAAAATAACTATGTCCATTGGAACCTCACTTCAATGCTGTTGTCACAGCCCCTCTTATAGACAACATTAACTTATGGGACTTGTCTCTTTAGTAATTATAGTCTTTTATGTGAGTTTCAAAGCACATCATTCTCATATTGAATCCATTTACTCTTAGTGAAGTGTTACATCAAGTTCCAGTCAACTTGGTTGATCCAAAAATCAGAGACAGAAATTGTATATTCTGTATATGCATGTAAAATGGGCATAATTTTAACAAAAACGGTGGAGAGAGAGAAAAAAAGAAAACCAGAAACAGATATACAAGCTGAGCACAGCTAAGAAGTAATGCCATGCTAACTGATGTGTTTTGAAATTCATCAGGAATCCCTAATGGGATGGACACCGCATAGATATGATGGCATGGACACTTTATAGACACATACTCTGTTATAGTTCCACTATCTTCAAGGGGAGCAACTTCTCTACTTTATACAGATGCAAAGCTTTCTGTATTTTTTCTTATCCTATATTAATAGTCAAATAGGGTACACCTATTTGTTGAAATTTAAATGAGTATTTGAGGAATTTCCTGAGAATTGTATAACTCCTTCTGTGATATCTGGAGTCACCCAAATGTCCAAAAAATTAAACAAGTAGATGATGAATAGCAAAATCAATTTCCAATCCTTCATCCAGTTAAAGGAGTACTATACATTAAAAAAAAGTAGGGAAATGCTTACCTGGAAAGGAGAAGTTTCCTGCAGTATTTACAAATCTATCAGTCATTTCTCCAAATACTATCATCATGAGGGGGAGACCTGATCCATGAGCTATAGCCATGATAGTGCCCAGGTACATAAATAACTTATCCTGCCAATCGGAGTATCGAAACTAAAAAAAATAAAATAAAGTAACACTTACCTTCTGGAATAGAATTTCTCTTTTTCCACAATTATAATTTCTTTGGATTTTTATTTAAGATCAGTACTTTTGCAATCGTGGCAAATAAATGTATTAGAGAAGAAGGAGAATTTCTACCCAAATCATTGACAGATTAATTTCATGATTCTATTGGGCCGGCCCTGTGGCTTGGTGGTTAAGTGCGCGCGCTGTGATGCTGGTGGCCCGGGTTCGGATCCCGGGTGCGCATCGAGGCACCACTTCTCCGTTCATCCTGAGGCCGAGTCCCGCATACAGCAACTAGAAGGATGTGCAGCTACAACATACAACTATCCACTGGGGCTTTGGGGGGAAAAAATAAAATAAATAAAATCTTTAAAAAAAAAAAAATTTCATGATTCTATTTATTTTGTATTCTTTGAAGAAATCAAGCTGATTCTGTTTAATCAGTATCATATATATATATATAAAATCAGAAGGGATAAAAGTTTGGTTCCATTAAGAAATATTGTTTGATCTTCCAGAGCTCCTGAGGTAGTGAAATAAAAACAGCTAGAAGTAGACATTAAGTACACACACTCATGCACACACCCATCACATCCTTTAAAAGGACACAGTATATTTCAGAGGGAGATTACAAATGGGGGGAAACAGATCCTCTGAGTTTTGAGGATAAGATTCCTTTAAGAGGTTTAAGTCAGCTTTTAAAAGGCAGCTCATAGTGAAGTGCAACAAACATTATGGAGTGTCTATATGTGTACTTAAGGGAAGTCTTGCTCATGGAGATGATGCTTGTTGCAGAATCTTGAAGGATAAGGGGGAGTTCGCTAAAAAAGAATTGGGGAATGCAGAGGAAGTGGGGGATATTTAGGCTTAGAACAGCAAGGTAACTAGAAACTGCACGGAGGGCTCAGGTAACTCCATGCAGTGGAATTCCTGAAGAGCAGAGATCAAAGTGTGGGAGACAATATTAGAGAGAGGTATAAAAGGCCCGGTATGCCCCACCAAGGATCTTGGACTTAGTACTATCAATGTACAATGTACTTAGTACTATAACTCAGAGGGGTGATACCACTTGTCACAGTGAAGTGCATAACACTCAGGAACTAACCAGCCAATCAGTGTCATAACACTCCAAAGACTTTGTTCCTCGCTGTCCTTTTAGTCCTCTCCAATTGCTCACTTTTTCTCCCCATTTTTGAATGATTGTTCTATGGCTCTCTCTCTTCTTCTTTCCTCCTCTGCCCTCCAGACTACACATTCCTTCTCTTATTTTTCCATTTCTATACCTTCCCCTCTGTCCCTTGCCTCTCTCCCTTCTTTTTTTTTTTTTTTTTGTGAGGAGGACCAGCCCTGAGCTAACATCCAATGCCAATCCTCCTCTTTTTTGCTGAGGAAGACTGGCCCTGGGCTAACATCCATGCCCATCTTCCTCCACTTTATATGGGATGCCGCCACAGCATGGCTTAACAAGCGGTGCGTCGGTGCGCACCCGGGATCCGAACCGGCGAACCCCGGGCCGCCGCAGCGGAACGTGCGCACTTAACCGCTTTCGCCACCGGGCTGGCCCCTCTCCCTTCTTTTTAACCATTTCCCTCTGCCCATTTCCCCCACCCCACCCTCTTCTGGGGATGAGGAACAGTCATCAGGAGAAGGGGGATGAGTCAGGCTTGGCAGAGTGGGGGTCCATGAGAGCTGAAGGTGAGTCAGACAGGGTCAATGTGCTGGGACAGCCTGAGGTCAGACTCACATGATGGGGGGGGCGGTGTGTGCAAACTGTTTTCAAAGAATTCCAGAAGTACAGTGAGGGGAGGCCAAATTCCATCATCAAACACACAGGGCAAGCAAGAGTGCCGGAAGAGACAAAGGGTCAGAGGCCAGCTGGAACTTGGAATGGAACAAGGGGAGTAGGTGGAGAAGGGTCCCTAAAATTGCTACAAAAGGGACCAGTGTCCCCGAGGTTCTTTTTAGTGGCTCCTGGGAAAGGAAGATAGAGCACTTGAGTCTATCGGCCACAGCTACAAGCCCAGGATCAGGTTGTCATGTAATGTTCTCTTTACTGAACATTTACATGAAATCGAGGAATGTTTTAAATGCTTTTCATATTACTTAAATAAAATTTTCTTCTGTCTCTAAGCTTAAATTTAAAACTATGTGAATTTCACAGCAACATCCTAAGTAACCTAGATTTGTTTTCAATGATTTTCAACAAAACAATGCGTTTCTAACTCCTGTTAGAGCACAGTTTTGTCCTGAACCTTTTTCAGGATGAAAAATATCTATTCAGAGGCTGAAAAAAAGAAAAAGATTACATTTAAATTTTAACTTTTAAAATTCAAATGAAATTTTCTATATTTCTACTTTAAGGTTTATGGTATTTTTTTTTTTTTGAGGAAGATTGGCCCTGCGCTAACACCTGTTGCCAATCTTCCTCCTTTTTTTCTTTTTCTCCCCAAAGCCCCAGCAGATAGTTGTACGTCATAGTTGTACATCCTTCTAGTTGCTCTATGTGGGACGCCGCCTCAGCATGGCTTGATGAGCGGTGCGTAGGTCCACACTCAGGATCTGAACCAGCGAACCCTGGGATGTTGAAGCGGAGCGTGCGAACTTAACCGATAAGCCTCCAGGCAAGCCCCAAAGTTTATGCTATTTTATTTTTCTTTAGCAGGCAGATTTAAAACCTGTGCATTAAAACTATATTTAGTTTTACAAACAATTTATTCTCTAAAGTACTAAATTTTAAAAACTCTTACTGAGGCTTTAAAACAAAACATCACAAGAATAAAGGAGAAGAGAATAGGGGCTTTGTGGTGACGAGAAATGTGCAGCGATGTTCAAGACTAAGGATGTTTTGGTGTCTTTTCATTCATTTACTCACTAAGTTAGAGATTTCAGCTGACATGCCTCTTAATATCAACTTCTTTGCTACTGAATAATGGTTGTCATAGTTTGAAATACATCATGTTTACCAAAAGTGGGCAAACATTTTCATGGGCCACCTCTCTGAGACATACTACAAATGAAAACTAGATTAGATTTCCTCCAAAAATATGTTGGCTTGCCTTGTGCCAGCTGAAAATCACTGAGAATTGTGTTAAACATAATCTGAATCCCTAATAGTTACTCCATACATATGTTTTTTTTATTGAGGTCACATTGGTTTATAACATTATATAAATTTCAGGTGTACATCATTATATTTCAATTTCTGTATAGACTACCTCGTATTCACCACCAAAAGTCTAGTTGCCATCCATCACCATACAAATGTTCCCCTTTACCCCTTGCACATGCTAAGCAAAATAAGTGAGATGGAGAGACAAATACCATATGATTTCACTCATACATGGAAGTTACTCCATATTTAATCAATTTTATTGGAAGCCAAATGTGAACATAGATTTCTTAATTATTTTAAAATTTCTGTAGTTAACAAGCACTTTCTTTATATGCAAGCTTGTTTTAAGCTAAATTGGGGGTGGGGGAGGGGGTTGGTGAAACAAATGCAGAGATGCATTTTCCTGAAATTGGTTAGTTTGTATGGTGTTATGAACACAAGTCTTATTTTTAATTTTCCTGTAAACGAGTTAGCTCTGCTCTGTTTCATAGCCAGCCTATCATCCATCTCGACAATGTGGGCCATTGACTACAATGAGCCAAGCTAAGACAGCACAGGGGCAGCAGGGAAAATATATTGCTGCCTGTAGACAATCTTAAAGTACTGGCTCTATAACTATCGATTCAAGACACCAAATTTGAATGAAGACAAGAATTATATACACTTAATATTTCACAACTTACCAATGTTAATGGTCCAATCAAATTCACTTTCATTTTTTTCCTGTTTTGGTTGCTGTAAAAAATATAATCATTTGAATTTAAACAAAATGTTTCACAGTCAACTAAGTATAAATATGAGTAGTTCTCATATTCAACTATTATAATATTTTCAAATATGAAAGAGTGATGTCCACAAATTATCAAAATTGTTCAGTTTAACAAACACTGCAAGGCAGTCACAAAGAGCAAAGGTAACTGTCCAAGGTACTACAAGGATCTCTAGATAAACGAGCAACGGTCCACCTGCCTTGTGGAGCTCCTACACAGAGGGAAGATGAATAAGTTAACAATGTCTGCCAAATAATCACATTCTTCTTTTGCTAAAAAATATACATATTGATCTAAAAATAGTAAAGGTCACCCTTCTGAAGGATTTAGGGGAGTGGTGTCAGGAAGTCCTGTTGGCTGTATACTCAAAATACATCTAGAATTCAACCACTGCTCACACTTTTTATTGCTATCCCAATAGCCCAGGAAAACTCCTCCCTAGTCTCTCCACGTCCACTTATGCCCACTTTTGTCTATCGTCAACAGAGCAGCTAGAGCAATCATTTAAAAACTCAAGTCATATCATGCTACTCCTCTGCTCAAAAACCTACATTGGCTCCCATTTTTCTTAGAGTAAAAACCAAAATCCTTACATTGACCTTGAGGGCCCTAGATGATCTGTTTCTTTGTTGCCTCTCTGACCACATCTCTCACTCCCACCCCTGCTTTCTCTGTCCAGCCACCCTGGCCTCTCTGCTGCTGCTGTTCTGTGAACACATCCACCACGTTCCCATCACAGAGTCTTTACATTATCAGCTCCGTCTGCTGGAAAGCTCTCCTCTCGGACACCCGCACAGCTCTCTCCTCTCATTTCTTTCAAGCCTTTGCTCAGATACTGCCTTCTCAATAAGACTTACCGTAACCACACTACTTAATACTGCAAACTACTTCCTCCCTGCACTCCTGATTTCCTTGGCCTTGATTCATGTTTTCCTATTGCATTCATTACCTTCTAACATTTGCTGTAGTTCACTTATTTAGCATGTGTATTATTTATGTCTGTCCTCCACACAATAATGTAAACTCCATGAGGGCAGGGATTTTTTTAAATCTAAAATGCATTTATTTAGCTTAAATTTCCAGGTAGGTGATAAAGTTTTACTTATAAGACTTAATCCCAAATTATTTAGAACAACTGCCAAAATCAAAGGACAGACATGTGCCACTAAATATGTTGAAAAGAATGTGCCACAGCCAACAGCAGCACAATTGGAACAAGCACATAACTAACTCGCAATGTGCCCCAGATAACTGAAGTGAGCTTAACTGCCTTTGAATGCAAAGCTTTGGTCTGCTTTTTATAAAAATTAGTCTCATTACATTTAATTTCATAATATATTTTTTAAAGATTTTATTTATTCATTTTTTCCCCCCAAAGCCCCAGTAGATAGTTGTATGTCATAGGTTCACATCCTTCTAGTTGCCGTACGTGGGACTCGGCCTCCCGTTGGACGGAGAAGTGGTGCCTTGGGGCGCACCCGGGATCCGAACCCGGGCCGCCAGCATCAGAGCGCGCACACCCAACCGCCAAGCCACGGAGCCAGCCCCATAATTTCATAATATTACAGTCTTATTCTTAACTTTCTGTATTTCTCTTTTGAACTGCTTTCTTCTTTCCAACACAAGGCTGTGAGCTCCACTTCTGAGAACTTCCTTAGCTTCTGAAGCGTGACTGCCCCTTCAGCAGGGATAGCTCCTTTGTATACTCAGCAGACGTTCAGCCAGTGCAATACATACATAGCCTTCTTCCTGAGAATGCCACCTATTTACAGATTCACAGTCAATCGCAGCCTAAAGTGCCGGCTGATGAAAACCACATTTTTCTAGTAGTAATAATACCATCCACCGGTTTTCCAATTCTGTACGGCAAACTAAATTTGCTGTGAATGAATACCATGGTTCTTAGAAGGAATAGAGCAATATCACTGTATGAAGAAGTTAACAGACTAAAATAATGCTTCAGTTTAAACATCAGATAGGCATATTTTCAGTTACCTAATCAGGCCCCTTGCAGTTTGAGGACACACTACAGAACCTGATAAATTTGTCCCTCTGGGTGATTACTCGATGATACAGGTCAATTAGTTCTGGGTGGCTTGGCATCAACTCAGAGACCATAACAGCCTCATAAACTATTTGAGGCTAAAGGCGAAAATGATTCACTATTCCCACAGTGAAAGAGGAAACAAAGACAACACACCATTGACTGGTCACTTCTGCCCCTATTAAAGCTTGTGAAGTGCGCTTAACAAGGGACCCTGGGAACCAAAGAGCCAGCCCAGGGAGAAAGACGCACGAGCAAAGGAAGCGCTGAGGTTTTGCCTTTGCATTTGAACAAAAACTGATTTGGAAATACGGGTTGCGGAAGAACGAGGCTGCTCAAGGTTCCCCTCCTCACCTCGCCGCTCAGAGGGGAGAAACACGGAACTGGCCTTGCGCTGGGAGGAGGAGGAGGGGATAAGACAAGAAGGAAGAGGAATAACGTGTGTGTGTGTGTGTGTGCGCGCGCGCGCTCTTCACTGCTCTTGTTCAAAAAGCGCAACCATCAACAGCAGATGTCTGATGCTCTACAAACATGAAAAATCAGATGATGTTTATGAAAGTTATTTGTAAAAATTTCAAGTTATATAATGCCAAGAATGTTATACAACACAGATATTCATCGAATCACCTTCCACAAAGGGGAGCGGGGCACTTTTAAAGACAGCCTCTTCTTCCTGAGCCTGTTCCAAAAGGAGCCTCAGTGACATTCCTTGAGAAAGGTCAGAACCTCAGAAAAGACCCTGCAAAGAAGCTCCAAAAAAAAAGGCCAAAGGCATCAGCTTCTCAACTTTCCAAGGGCCAATTTGGTCGTGCTAATTCGCAGGCAACGGAAAAGCCGTGGCTGCTGGTGATGTACCTGCTGCTGCCCAATTCAAAGTCGCCTTCCGCTCTCCTGGGGCGCAGGACTGTTCCGTTCCTTCCCGCCTCAAGATCCATCTCAGCCTGGGAGAAACCACAGCCTCAGGTCCAAGCGCATTCGCTCCAGCTCGGGGAGGACAACCAGCCTCCTCGCAGCCCCCGCCCGCCCGAGGGGTCCGAGCAGGACGTACAGGTCGCGGGGTGAAGGATCGCCAGGTGGACATCCCTCTGCTCCCGCCCCGCGCCCACCGTCCCCGGGGTTTCTTTCGCGCCGCGGCCCCCGTTACCTCCGACCTCGCGCGTGTCTGCGGAGCCGCTGGGCGCGCCGGGCGCTGCGGCCGAGGGGCTTGGACTTTGTTCGCGGCGGCTTCGCTCCCGCCCACCACGCGCGTCGGGCCTCAGCAACGCCGCCCTCCGGCCTTGCTCCGCAGACCAGGCGCAGGCAAGGCGCAGAGCGAGCAGCCCTCGCAGCCGGGGGCGCCCAGCGCGGCCGCCGCCCATCCAGGCGAGCCGCCAACCCCGGGCCGGCTGCGCCAGCTGCGCCAGCTGCGGCCCATAAGCCCGCGACCAGACTGGTGCTGCGGGGTGCTCGGAAAGCCTCGCCTGGAGGGCCATCCAGATCCCGCCCCAAGTGACTGTCACACTCCCTCGGCGCTCAGTTTTCTTTTTAAACCCACATGGGGGACAGTTTCTGGACGCTCAACAATCATAGGGCAGCCAAGGACGGAGAGAGCACATTAGCCTCGCCTCCCTCTTCTGCATCCCCAGGTCTAGTCTGGGTGGCACCCAACCGAACCATCTCCAGGGACCACAAGAGCTAACCAGGGCCGGCCCAGAACAATCACATTATGCTCCTTGGAGAAGAGGAACGCTCTCGGTGCCCTCTCAACACTTAGACACAGAACTTGAGAGCTGGAGGGACTTTGTGGAGATCGCCTAATTTAAAACCCGCATTTTTTACTGGAAGAAACTAATGCACAGAGAGAGTAAGTCCTGCCTGAGACTGCACCAGTGGGACCAGAGTCCAGTCCCCAGTGCCCTCCCCTGATCTTAGAGTTCTCCCTATACTAAATTGTCTCTACACCTAGCACCTGTTTGAGTCCCCTGTATGGCTTTCTTAATTTCTCCACACTTCTCCGAAAAGGAAAGATCTAAAACAGGGAGCAGTAAGTTATGAAGCCAGTGGGATTCAAACTCAGAGCTTCACCTCTTAGCTATGTGACCTCGGACAGTTTGCTCACTTCTTTAGGCCTCAGCTTCCTCATATGTAAAATGAGGACAAAAACATCTTCCTTATCAAGTTCCTGTGAGGAACAAATAAATTAAAAAAGTAAAAGGAACTAGTACTGTGCCTACCACACAGTACGTGCTCAACAAATATGGCTTTCCTTCCTCCTAATCAAGTAGCAGGATTACCTGCGGGGCCTTGCTCCTGCTGTGTCTTATTAACACAAAAGTCATCAGGCGGCTTTCTTGGGTTCCAAGAGAACCTTCAAGCAGAGCATGATATAAGAGGAGGTGTTGTCCAGCAGACCCTGGTGTGAATCTCATGTCTGCCATTTATAGCTGTCTAGCCTTGGGCAGTTTATTTAATTCTTGATTCAGTCTCCGCATCCACAAAACAGGGGTGTGATTAGGATTAGATATAATGTGTGTAAAGTGCCTGGCACATAGGAAGCATCTAACAAATGACAACTAGTATTATAGCTAAGAGATCAGAAGAGGCTGATGAGGAAAGACTGGAATCGGTGGTAGCAGCTCTGGCACTCACTCTTAAATGTGCCGTGTATCTCCATCCTGCTCTACCTGTTACCTTGAGCTAGGCAGAATTTGACTTGAAGAGTGTGCCGGGGGATGACTGAAACTATGGCATGTTCTGGAATTATGTGTAGGTCCGAGGCTGGGGTCTGAACCCGTGAACCCTCGGCCGTGGAAGCAGACTGTGCAAACTCAACCACTACGCCACTGGGCCAGCCCCTGATCTCACTATCTTTTAACTCTTCCTCCCTCCCTTGATGTATTCTCTTCCTTCATAACCTGTCTTGCAAACATCTGCAACCCCCTCACCCTCTCTTTTTATCAGGCTCGCTTGGTAAAACCACAACCCTGGTAAATTTAAATTATCCAACTATTGCAAGCTTCCACCATACAGCAGAACATGGCTAAAGAAAAACACAAAACCATCTGACTGGTCCCACCATGAAACTAAATGGTCTTTACTACATATATATATATATATATATATATATAATGTATTTATTATGCTTATTATTTATTGCCCACTCTGTGGGATGCAAGATTTATAAGGATGGAGACTTTTTTCTGGCTTATTCATTGATGTATCACAACATTTGCTGCCTAACAAGCATAAATGTTTTCCTAGCTCATTCACTATTCTACTTTCCTAGATAATTATTTTATAACTTCTCTTTCCTCAAACTTCTATCATTCTTTCCCTGTCTCCACATTCTGCTGAAGTACTGTGCTTCTTATTTCACTGATAAAATCGAAGTGTTCAGAAGGGAACTGCCATACTCTTCTACCATGCCATTTGCCCACTCCTGTACCAACACTCCGCCTTCCCACCTGTTTCTCTAAATGAACTCTCCATGCCCCTATTTGCAGCCAGTCCTTCTGTTTGTACTTTTATACTGTAGATCCCATCCCTTCAAGAATGACTTCTTAGGGAGCCATTATTCTCTCTCTCTCCTGCATCATCAACTTTTCCATGCCTGCTGGATCATTCCTGTTGGCATACATAGGTGCTGTTATTTCTTCCATCTAAAAAAAAAATCTCTCTTAAGCTCACTTCTCCTAAACACTACCATTTCTCTCCTTCTCTTTGCAGCGAAACTTCTTAAACGAGTTATCTCTGTCACTTTCTCCATTTCCTGTCCTCCTGTTCTCCCTTAAACACACTCTCATCAGGAGTTTGACCCTTTCACACTACCAAAACTGCTCTTGTGAGGGTCATTGATAAACTCTACATTGCTAAATCCAAAGGTCAATTCTTTGTCCTTACCTTACATGACAAATTTAAGCATTGACAAATTTATCTTTCTCTCTTTCGTAATACATTTTCTTTATTTGCATTCCCGGACACCACATATTTCTTGGATTTTCTTATGCTTTGCTGGTCATTTTCTCAGTTTCCTTTGATGGTCTTCCTCTTCTTTCAACTTCTTACTAACATTGGAGTGCTCCAAGGCTCACTCCTTGGACTTCTCTATCTATTCTCACTCCCTCTGTAATCTCAGCCAGTCTCATGGCTTTAAATACCTTCTGTATCCAACAATTGCTAAGTTTTTATTCTAGCCTAGACCTCCCTCCTGAATTCCCAACTCATATATACAACTGCATCTTTGACATCTCTATTTGGATGTTGAATATGCCCAAGCTTGACTTCCAGTCTTTTCCCCAAGCTGGCCCCTCCAACAGGCTTCTCCTTTTCAGTTGGCAGCTCCAGACTTTCAGTGGCTCAGCAAAAATATTAGAGTCATCCTGCATTCTTATCTTTCTTCTACATCCGGTACTCAGTCTGTTAGGAAATCCCATTGGCTCTACTTTCAAAATATGTCTGGAATCTGACCACTTCTCTCTCTCCAGTTTTACCACTGTGGTGCAAGCCACTATCATCTCTCGCCTGAATTAGTACAATAGCTTCTTCATGGTCTCTCTGCTTCTGTCTTTGCCCTCTCTTCTGCCTTTGTCCATTCTCAAAGCAACAGCCAGAGTGATTCTTTTGAAACATGAGTCAGATCATGCCACTCCTCTCCTCACAGTTTCCCAGTGGCCCCCAATTCATTCCGAGCCATGACCTGCAGTGGTCCGCCCTCTCCATAACCTCTCTGACCTCGCTCTCTACTTCTCTCCACACCAGCCACACTGGCTTCTTGGATGTTCCTCAAGCAAGAGAGAGTTCCATCTCAGAGTGTTTGTGCTAGTTGTTCTCTCTGCCCAAAATTCTCTTCCCGCAGATATTCTCATGGCTAAAACCCTCACCTCCTGCAAGTCTCTTCTCAATTACCATCTTTTCAATGAGACCAATCCTGACCTCCCCTTTAAAAACTGCATCTCATACCCTCAGGACTCTTAGTTCCCCTCTCTCTACTACAATTTTTCTTCCCACAGCATTTATCACCTCCTAGCATACTATATAATTTATGAATTTATTATGCTTGTTGTTTATTGTCACCTGAGTAGTAGGGAAGACCCATGAGAATAAACATATTTTTCTTGGTTTTAGTCAATGAAATATCCAACATTTATTGCCCACACTTACTAGGTGCCAGACCCTGTGTTAGGGTTTGGGAATATAAAGAAAACAGGGCATAGTTCCTGCCTCATAATGGACTGAGAATAAACCAGTTCAAAAATCATTCAGATATTTGTAGTGTTTTATAAAGTTACGGAGCCCATCACACATACATATTATCCCATTCAATTCTCAAAACAAGAAGCATGTTTAAGGTAAACAAGCAAGGAGCAATTACTCTGTTTAAAGGTGTGGACACTGGGATTCCTAAAGAGGAAGCGAATTTCCACAAGCTAGGACACAATAGAATTAGAATTCCAGCCCTGGCCATGTGACTCCAGCTGCTCCCTCAATATCCCTGGGGAACACTACTGCCAGCAGGGGCCATGCCTCTCTATATTTCTAGTCCCCACAGCACTAGAAGGCTCAGTACATGTGTATTGAATAGATAATATTTTTAAGTTACAGCATAAAAGATTTTTATTGTAAAAAGGAGATTCCTATAAGTAAGTGTCAAAGGGAAGAACAAACTCCATCTACCAAAGTATTTAAAAATATAATATATATTTAATATTATATAATAATATTGTTATAATACAATATTTTATATTATATTTAAGTACAAATTAATTCACAACATTTTTCCCTGAAGAGAGTATGATGGACTTAGTTCTCTCTCCAGTTGACTGTTAGCTTGATGATAATGTGCTGTGTGGTCTTTTTTCCACTATATTGTATTTGTGGCTAACACTTCTCTGACTTTTCATCTCTGAAGATAGAAGGTTAGATGGTATCATCTTCGACTATTATATTTGCACAGGGCCACACTTAACTACATTTTGTTTCCAGATTTTTTTGCCACCAGTACTTTTCAACCTCTGCCTAAATCTTCCATCTCCTTCTCAGAATTTATAGTTCTTGATTTCTTCTGCCTTCACTTTCTTCAAACCATGTTACATCTTACACTTTTCTCCCAAAATTCTTTTTTAAAATCTTCTCACTGCTTGAAAAACGAAACAAAAATCCCTCTCCACCTTTGACCTCTTTTCTCCTAAAAAATAATTTCCTTTTGCTCTCACTCTTCTTTTGTTCATTATAAAATTCATCCAGCTAATTTGGCCCTGGCACACTGGAAGACATTCATAAGGTCTTGAAGATGAATGTAGTGCTGATTCAGCTCTCTCTTTTCCAATGAACTCTTCCTTACACCCTCTTAAACCAGGGTGGACTTGCAAAGGTACCATGACAAAATTTAAGGAAGCAGTTGGGAAGATTTTGCTGTCAATCACAATGTCACTTCACTTCCACCAGCATAGAGTAATGGCACACGGAGAGTTCCAAGGTCACATTGCCTAGTGGGATTCTTGTGCTCTGAGAGTTATGGGAACTGTTGGGTGGACAGGGAGGGCTGCAGGGTGCCAACATCAGGGATGAAATGAACGAGCACAAGCTAGGGTCACTATGCTTTAGGTTATTTATGTTGACTTTTCTTAAGGTTATTCTAAAACCATACCTTTTCAAAATATTGTACTTTACTTTGCTAATACCATACCAAAGTTATCTATAAATAATATAACAAAAAAACAGTAACATCAGGTTTGTATTTGATATTAATCTCAATTACTCACAGCACTATTTTCTAGCCCTAAAACTGTGGCATCCTAAGGGTTATTCAACCACTTTAAAGGGTATTGTGAAATGTTCAGAAATCTATCGAAGCAAAATTAGCTTGGGTTTGCAATCATCTGTGCATCAATTTTGGAACTCTACTAATATCAAGTGGAATCTATGATTCTCTTTATCCTCCTTTTTTAATCCCTCTGTTTTTTTTCATTGAACTTTTTTATTTGGACATACTTACAGATTCACATGCAGTTGTAAGAATAATACAGAGAGATCTTCTGTACCCTGTACTTAGTTTCCCCAATGGTAATATATTACATTTTTATGTCTAAATTCATAAAGGATATTGATCTGTACTTTTTTTTAAGCTGTCTTTGGTTTTACTATCAAGGCAATATTAGCTTCATAAAATGCATTGGGAAGCATTCTTCCACTTCTGTTTTCTGGATGAGATTATGGGTTAGTTGAACATTTTTAGACTTCCATTTTGATTTATCTGGAGGTTTTTTTTGTTTTTTTTGTGGTTATTGTTGTTAAAGTTATCTATAGTGTTTTTGACTATGGCTATTTGTATAGCTTTTTTAGTGGTTCTGAGTACTACATTGTATATACATAATTTATCATAGTTTACTGTTGGCATCATTTTACCTGTTCGAGTGAAGTGTAGAAATCTCATCTCCCTTACATCCATTTTCCTCTCACATTTATAATCTGATTGTGTTATATACTTCCTCTACCTACATTTAGAACCACACCAGACAGTATGGTTAATTATTTATAAATTTTTGCCTCACCCATCAAAAATATTTAGACAGCACAATAGGAGAAGGAAAGTCTATTGTATTTACCAATATTTTTGCTTACCATGTTCTTCCTTCCTAATATTCCAGGGTGCCTTCTTTTATCATTTCTTTTCTGTATAGAGAACTTCCTTTAGCCTTTCTTTTAGGGTAGGTCAGCTGGTGACAAATTCCCTTAATTTTCCTTCATTTAAGAATATCTTCATTTTCCCTGCATTCCTAAAGGATAATTTCACTGGATATAGAATTCTGGGTTGAGAATTCTTTTCTTTCAGCACTTGAAAAATGGTGTGCCACTTCCTTCTGGCCCCCATGGTTTCTGATAAGAGACCCATTGTCATTCAAATAATTTTTCTTTGCAGTAATGTGTCATTTCTCCATTGCTGTTATCAACATTTTTTCTTTATATTTAGGGGTGTTTTTTTTGTCTTTACTTTCTCAGAGCAGCCTTAGATTCACAGCAAAATTAAGTGGAAGGTACAGAGATTTCCCATATACCTCCTGCCCCTACACATGCACAGCCTCCTCCATTATCAACATCCCCACCAAAGTGGTACATTTGTTACAATTGATGAACCTACATTGACACATCATAATCACCCCAATCCATAATTTTACATTAGGGTTCACTCTTGGCGTTGTACATTCTATGGGTTTGGAAAAATATATAATGACCTGTATTCATCATTATAGTATCATACAGAGTACTTTCACTACCCTAAAAATCCCAGGTGTTCCACCTATTCATCTCTGCTCACCCCACCCCACCCCCAACTGCTGGCAACTACTGATCTTTTTACTGTCTCCAGTTTTGCTTTTTTCCAGAATATCATATAGCTGGAATCCGACAGTCTGTTGCCTTTTCAGATTGGCTTCTTTCACTTAATAATATGCATTTAAAGTTCCTGCGTATCTTTTCATTTCTTGATAGCTCATTTTGTTTTAGTGCTGGATAATATTCCATTGTCTGGATGTACCATTTACCCACTCATGGACATCTTGGTTGCTTCCAAGTTTTGGCAATTATGAATAAAACTGGTATAAATATCCGTGTGCAGGTTTTTGTGTGAACATAAGTTTTCAACTCCTTGGGGAAAATCCCAAGAAGCATGATTGCTGGATTATATGGTAAGAGTATTTTTAGTTTTGTAAGTAACCGCTAAACTGTCTTCCAAAGTGGCTGTACCATTTTGCATTCCCACTAGCAATGAATAGAGTTTCTGTTGCTCTACATCCTCACCAGCAGTATGTGTTGTCAGTGTTCTAGATTGTGGCCATTTTTATAGGTGTGTAGTGGTATCTCACTGTAGTTTTAATTTGCATTTCCCTGATGACGTATGATGTGGAGCATCTTTTCATATGCTTATTTGCTATCTGTTTAACTTTGATGTGGTGTCAAGGTCTTTGGTCCATTTTTTAATCAGGTTGTTTGTTTTCTTATTGTTGAGTTTTAAGAGTTCTATTTTAATTTTTATTTATTTATTTTTCCCCCAAAGCCCCAGTAGATAGTTGTATGTCATAGCTGCACAACCTTCTAGTTGCTGTATGTGGGACACGGCCTCAGCATGGCCGGAGAAGAGGTGCATCGGTGCGCGCCCGGGCTCCGAACCCGGGCCACCAGTAGCGGAGCGCGCACACTTAACTGCTAAGCCACGGGGCCGGCCCTAAAAGTTCTATTTTAGATAAGTCCTTTATTGCATGTGTCTTTTGCAAATATTTTCTCCCAGTCTGTGGCTTGTCTTCTCATTCTCTTCACATTGTCTCTTGCAGAGCAGTTTTTAATTTTAAAGAAGTCCAGCTTATCAATTATTTCTTTCATGGATCATTATGTTGGTGTTATATCTAAAAAGCCATTGCCATACCCAAATCATCTAGGTTTTCTTCTACTTTATCTTCTAGGATTTTTATAGTTTTGCATTTTATATTTAGGTCTGTGATCCATTTTGAGTTATTTATGTGAAGGGTGTAAGATCTGTGTCTAGATTCATTTTTTTGCATGTAGATGTCTAGTTGTTCCAGCACCATTTGTTGAAAAGACTGTCTTTGCTCCATTGTATTGCCATTGCTCCTTTGTCCAAGATTAATTGACTGTATTTATGTAGGTCTATTTCTGGGCTCTCTATTCTGTTCCATTGACCTATTTGTCTAATCTTTTGCCAATACTAAGCTTTCTGGATTACTGTAGCTTTATAGTAAGCCTTGAAGTCGGGTAGTGTCAGTCCTCCATTTTGTTTTTCTCCTTCAATATTGTGTTAGTTATTCTGGGTCTTTTACCTTTCCGTATAAACTTTAGAATCAGCTTGTCTATATCCACAAAACAACTTGCTGGGATTTTGATTGGGACTGCATTGAATCTATAGGTCAGTTGGAAAGAACTGACATCTTGACATTAGTGAGTCTTCCTATTCATGAACATGGAATATCTCTCCATTTTTTTAGTTCTTCTTTGATTTTATTCATCAGAGTTTTATAGTTTTCCTCATATAGATCTAGCACATATTTTGTTAGACTTTATTTTATTAGACTTATTGTTAGATAATATTTTATTTGGGGGAGTGCTAATGTAAATATCATGTTTTTAATTTCAAAGTCCATTTGTTATTGCTAGAATATAGGAAAGCAATTGACTTTTGTATATTAAATTTGTATCCTGCAACTTTGCTATAATTGCTTCTCAGCTCAAGGCAACTTTTTTGGTCAATTCTTTTGGATTTTCTACACAGACCATCATGTCATCTGCGAACAAAGACTGTTTTATTTTTTCCTTCTCAGTCTGACTACCTTTTATTTCCTTTTCTTAGCTTATTGAATTAGCTAGAACTTCAAGCACGATGTTGAAAAGGAGTGGTAAGAGGGGACATCTTTGCCTTGTTCCTGATCTTAGTGGGGAAGCTTTGAGTTTCTCATCATTAAGAATGATGTTAGCTGTAGGTTTTTTTAGACATTCTTTATCAAGTTGAGGAAGTTCCCCTCTATCCTATTTTACTGAGAATTTTTATCATGAATGGGTGTTGAATTTTCTTAAGTGCTTTTTCTGCATCTATTGATATGATCATTTGATTTTTCTTTTTTATAGTCTATTGATGTGATGTATCACATTAAGTGATTTTTCAAAGTTGAACTAGCCTTGCATACCTGGAATAAATCCCACTTGGTCATGGTGTATAATTCCTTCTATACATTGTTGGATTCGATTGGCTAATATTTTGCTGAGGATTTTTGCATCTATGTTCACGAGAGATATTGGTCTCCATTTTTCTTTTCTTGTAATGTCTTTGTCTGGTTTTGGTATTAGAGTAATGATAGTCTTATAGAATGAGTTAGAAAGAAATTTCTCTGTTTCTAGCCTCTGTAGAGAAGGGATATAATTTTTTCCGTAAATGTTTGGTAGAATTCACCAGTGAACACAGCTGGGCCTGGTGCTTTCTGTTTTGGGAGGTTATTAATTATTGACTCACTTTCTTTATATTTAGTTTTTAGAAGTTTGATTATAATGTGTCCCAGCATGGATTTCTTAGTTTTATTCCGTTTGGGGTTTGCTTATCTTCTTGAATGTGTGGTTTTATGCATTTTGCCAAATTTAGGAAATTTTCAGCCATTATTTCTTCAAATACTTTTTCAGCTCCACCCTTTTCCCTTTCATTATGGAACTCTGATGACACTAGTGTTAAATCTTTTATTATAGTTCCACAGGTCCTTGAGGCACTGTTACTTTTTTTCAGTCTATTTTCCTTGCTGTTGTTTAGATCAGGCAGTTTCTATTGTTCTATCTCCCAGTCTGCTGTGGAGCCCATCCATTGAGTTTATTTCAGTAATCGTATTTTTTAGCTCTAAAATTTCTACTTGGTCCATAAGTTCTGTTTATTTGCTGAGACTGTCTATATTTTTCATTTGTTTAAAGCATGTAATTCCTTGTTGAAGCATTTTTATGACGGCTGCTTTAAAATTTTTGTCAGGTAATTCTAACATCTCTGTCATCTTGGTGCTGGCATATATTCATTGATTTTTCTCATTCAGTTTGAGATCTTCCCAGTTCTTGGTATATTGAATGATAGTCAATTGAAACTTGGACATTTGAGGTATCATGTTATGAGATTCTGGATCTTATTTAAACTTCTTATTTTCCTTGAGTTTTGGACATTGCTCCATCAGGGAAAGGGGTGTCATAACTACCTCATTACTGCAAGTGGGGATAGAAGTCCAGGTTCCCCACTTGGTCTCCACTAACACCTGAGGTAGGAGGGGGGTCCTTATTACTGCTGGGCTGAAGTGGGAGTTCAGCAGTTACCTTTCCTAGGCCAGCATAGGTGAGGGGAGGAAGCAGTTACCAGAACCCATATTGAGTGTCATGTAGAGAAAACTGCTTTGAGAAGGGCAGTGATCCCCTCCAACTGTCTCCCAGGCTCCCCTTCAGCTGAACCCACAGAATTCAACCTCCAAGGGCATACAGCAGTGTGGAGACAAGGGTGGAGAGGAAGTATGGAAGGACAAAGGGAAGATATCTGGCACATGTCTCAAGGTAGAAGAATCTGGAAACTGCAAAGATATTTTAACTCTACCATTTCCTGCCTCGCTGTGTCTATTCATGATTCATGGAAGACTTTTGAAGACGGCACCTACTATGTCAAAATATTGCATTGAGCACATTGCATCGAGCACAAGAAGACAATAAGCTAGAGACCCAGCCCTCAGGTATGCAAAGTAGCTATAAACAGAGAGAAAAATAAGCAAATAATTAAAATATAGTGTGAAACATAAATGTGAAGAGGTGTAGAAAGTATATGGAAGTTTGGTGCAGAGAATTTGCGTAGCTAACTTATGACCTTAGCCTTGATATGCAATGCTAGAATGTAAAATTGTTGGCTAAAACAGCCTTTCCGGTATAAATACAAATTCTGAGAATTTAAAATGTACTTGAAATTTAATTTCATCTATTAATAGCCAATAATAACCCATAATAAAAAATTTAGCTACTCAAAAAATTTGCTTTCAGAATTGAAGTATATGCAAAAGACATTCATGAATGCTAAGTTTTGTGAAACATCCAGTATTTTGTATTTAGCCTCCGACATTCTTTTTTTTTTTTTTTTTAGGAAGATCAGCCCTGAGCTAACATCCATACTAATCCTCCTCTTTTTGCTGAGGAAGACTGGCTCTGAGCTAACATCTATTGCCAATCTTCCTCCTTTTTTTTCCCCTTTTTCTCCCCAAAGCCCCAGTAGATAGTTGTATGTCATAGTTGCACATCCTTCCAGTTGCTGTATGTGGGACGCGGCCTCAGCATGGCCGGAGAAGCGGTGCGTCGGTGCACGCCCAGGATCCGAACCCAGGCTGCCAGTAGCGGAGCACGCGCACTTAACCATTAAGCCACGGGGCCGGCCCAAGCCTCTGACATTCTTAAACACCCTTTTAAGTATCTGTTTTCATAGAAGAAATCCATAAAATTGTTTTTTCACTTTAACCCAACCATTTCAATTTTGGTGTATTTCTCTCCAGGTTTTGTCTATGTGCACATGTTCCAGACCTGGACTCCCTGACCCCAAAGAATTTTATACCCTTTTTCAGTCTAAGGAGGTAGAATATTGTGGCCATAGGGTTTTTCAAATAACTTACGCAGTCTCAGCCACAGCTTAGCTGGAACTGGCACTTTCCCAAGACAATGTAGAAAATCCATGGACAAATCCTGCCTGAGTCACCTATTTAAACTCTAACGAGTGGGAGTAGTGAGGTCATTGCCCACACTGATAGACATATTTTGCATAAGACAGAATTGAAGAGGGACAATGAACTCTTTTGGAAATGAAAACTGTCATACACAAATTCTGATAGAATAGGAAAGCCTCAACTGCAAACTGGTTTGATTACAGAAATAAAATATTAGAGTTATGACCTTGAGAATATTGTTTAGTTTTCTCTATCTCTTGACTAAAAAGAAGAAAAATCCTCTTTCCCTCACCTTGACTTTTCCCCTCCTCCCCAAATAGAATAGTGCGATTTCCTGCCTACGATGCTAGGCTGTTGTGTCTCCCTGATGCTTGTGATTGAAATACCACAGCCACAGAAGCTCTCTTGCAGGTTATCCACATGCTTGGGAGTCGCAAGGTAGGTTTCTAAAGTGTGTTCTTTTCTTCCTTTACCTATGGAGTTTGTAAAAGCGTTATATTTTCATCTTTATAATGGAAATCAAAAAAGTTACATTTGACTCGTTTTATAAAATCTCATTGCACAGGTACATTTGTAGGAAGGTGGATACTCTAAAGTAAGGCATATCTCAACACTCTCACTATTTCAAATAAACCACAGCAAGAAGAAAAATAAATCTATTCTAGTAAACCAGACTTTTTGGGCTCCGGTCCTCCCTGACTTCCCAGACTCATCCCTGTGGTGGCCACCACCCACTCCTCCCCTCACCCAACACCTGAAACTCTGACCACCTGAGTCACTTCCGACTCCAGCCTTCCAGGCTGTTCTACACTGCTCTCCACATCCATACCCTTTCTCTACTGTCCATTTGACCAGTAGATACTCAGTTCTCCAGGAAGCTTTTTTAATTCTCAAACCACTCCCAGGAGAAGTGATGGTTCTCTTCTTGGTTCCCCAAGAAGTCTTGCATCATGGCACCAGTACACATTACTAACTGGATTTTCTGTCTCCTAAACTGTGAGCTCCTTGTCTTATCGTTGTGCTCCCAGTATCTAGTCCAGTAGGCACTTAAGGTAAATGAATGAATACAAAACAAGTCTTCCTTTTCATGCAAGAGAATTGGTAGCTTTGAAGAGCAAGAAAAATATGAAGTGAAGGCAAACAACGTTATTTTCTTTTGCTTATATTCTATGCATTGAGTACTATATACTTTATTATAATATTTAGTGCTCAAGTAATCCAATGAGGTAGCTATTAAAATCCCTTAATTGCCAATGAGAAAATAAAGACTTAGAGTAAGTAATTAAGTAACTTGCCCAAAGAATGGTACATATTAATAAATTGGCAGCCAAAATAGAAACCCAGGTTTTTCTGATGGGAGAGCCTAGGTGCTTCTTCAAACACTGTGCAACAATTAATAAGATGAAAAATAAAATCGCAGGATTTCCTTCTTTTTTATGGCTGAATAATATTCCATTGAATATATACCACATTTTCTTTATCCATTCATGTGTCTCCATTGTATGTTCTTGTCTCCCTTGTCGAAAATTGGCTGTCCATAGGTGTGTGTGTTTATTTCTGGGCTCTTGATTCTGTTCCACTGATCTGTGTGTCTGTTTTTGTGCCAGGACCATGCTGTTTTGGTTACTATAGCTTTGTAGTATATTTTGAATTCAGGGAGTGTGATACCTCCAACTTTGTTCTTTTTTCTCAGGATTCCTTTGGCTATTCAGGGTCTTTTGTCGTTCCATATAAATTTTAGGATTCTTTTTTCTATTTCTGTGAAAAATGTTGTTGGAACTTTGATAGGGATTGCATTGAATCTATAGATTGCTTTAGGAAGTATGGACATTATAACTATATTAATTCTTCCAATCCAAGTGCATGGAATATCTTTCCATTTCCTTGTGTCTTCTTCAATTTCTTTCAACAATGTTTTACAGTTTTCAGTGTACAGGTCTTTCACCTCTTTGGTTAAGTTTATTCCTAGGTATTTTATTCTTCGTTGCAATTATAAATGGGATTGTATTCTTAATTTCTCTTTCTGCTACCTCACTGTTAGTGTATAGAAATGCATTGATTTTTATATGTTTATTTTGTATCCTGCAACTTTACCATATTCATTTACTATTTCTAAAAGTTTTTGGGAGGATTCTTTAGGGTTTTCTATATATAAAATCATGTCCTCTGCAAATAGCGAGAGTTTCTTCCTTTCCAATTCGGATCCGTTTTATTTCTTTTTCTTGGCTGATTGCTCTGGCTAGGACTTCCAATATTATGTTAAATACGAGTGGTGAAAGTGGGCATCCTTGTCTGGTTCCTGTTCTTAGAGGGATAGCTTTCAGTTTTTCACCATTGAGGATGATATTGGCTGTGGGTTTGTCATATATGGTCTTTATTGTGTTGAGGTACTTTCCTTCTACACCCATTTTATTCAGAGTTTTTATCATAAACGAATGCTGTATCTTGTCAAATGCTTTCTCAGCATCTATTGAGATGATCATGTGATTTTTATTCTGCATTTTGTTAATGTGGTATATCATGGTTGATTTGTGGATATTGAACCATCCCTGCATCCCTGGAATAAATCCCACTTGATCATGGTGTATGATCTTTTTAACATATGGTTGTATTCGATTTGCTAGTATTTTGTTGAGGATTTTTGCCTCGATGTTCATCGGTGATATTGGCCTGTAATTTTCTTTTTTTGTGTTGTCCTTGTCTGGTTTCGGTACCCAGGTAATGTTGGCTTCGCAGAATGAGTTAGGAAGCTTCCCCTCCTCTTCAATTTTGTGGAAGAGTTTGAGAAGGACAGGTATTGAGTCCTCTTTGAATCTTGGGTAGAATTCACCAGGGAAGCCAACTGGTCCTGGACTTTTATTTTTTGGGAGGTTTTTGATTACTGTTTTGATCTCCTTACTGGTGATTGGTCTATTCAAATTCCCTACTTCTTCTTGATCCAGTGTTGGAAGGTTGTATGATTCTACGAATTTATCCACTTCTTCCAGATTATCCAATTTGTTGGCATATAGCTTTTCATAGTATTCTCTTATAATCCTTTGTATTTCTGAGGTGTCCATTGTAACCTCTCCTCTTTCATTTCTGATTTTATTTATTTGAGCCTTCTCTCTTTTTTTCTTGGTGAGTCTAGATAAAGGTTTGTCAACTTTGTTTATCTTTTCAAAGAACCAGCTCTTGGTTTCATTGAGTTTTTCTATTGTTTTTTTAGTCTCTATTTCATTTATTTCTGCTCTGATTTTTATTATTTCCCTCCTTCTACTGATTTGGGGCTTTGTTTGTTCTTCTTTTTCCAGTTCCTTTAGGTGCATTGTTAGATTGTTTATTTGAGATTTTTCTTGTTTGTTGAGATAGGCCTGTATTGCTATAAACTTCCCTCTTAGAACCGCTTTTGCTGTATCCCATAAATTCTGGCATGTCATATTTTCATTTTCATTTGTCACCAGGTATTCTTTGATTTCTCCTTTGATTTCTTCGTTGACCCAATTGTTGTTCAGTAGCCTTTTGTTTAATCTCCACATAATTGTTGCTTTTCTGATTTTCTTCCTATAGTTGATTTCTAGTTTCATACCGTTGTTGTCAGAAAAGATGCTTGGTATTATTTCAATCTTAAATTTATGGAGACTTGTTTTGTGGCCCAATATTTGTTCAGTCCTGGACAATGTTCCATGTGCATTTGAAAAGAATGTGTATTCTTTGGTTTTTGGATGGGGTGTTCTGTATATATCTACTAAGTCCATCTGGTCTAGAGTGTCCTTTAAGACCAATGTTTCCTTATTGAGCTTCTGTTTGGATGATCTATCCATTGGTGTAAGTGGAGTGTTAAAGTCTCCCACTATCATTATGTCGCTATTTCTCCTTTTATGTCTGTTAATAATTGCTTTATATATTTAGGTGCTCCTACGTTGGGTGCATAGATATTTACAAGTATTATATCCTCTTGTTGGATTGTTCCCTTGATCGTTATGTAGTGACCTTTTTTGTCTCTTGTTACAGTTTTTTTTTTAAAGTCTATTTTGTCTGATATAAGTATTGCTACCCTAGCTTTCTTTTCATTGCCATTTGCATGGAGTATCATTTTCCATCCCTTCACTTTCAGTTTGTCTTTATGTCTGAAGTGTGTCTCTTGTATGCAGCATATACATGGGTATGTTTTTTAAGCCAATCAGCCACCCTATGCCTTTTGATTTGAGTATTTAGTCCACTGACATTTAAAGTAGCTATTGATAAGTATGTACTTACTGCCACTTTTTTACTGGGTATTTTAGTAGTTCTTCTCTGTTCCCTTCCTCTTCTCTTGCTCTCTTCCCTTTAGTTTGATAGCTTTCTTTAGTATTATGTTTGGGTTCCTTTCTCTTAGTCTTCTGTGTATTTATTATAGGTTTCCGGTTTGTGATTACCATGAAGTTCATATACAGTAACCCATGTATACAGCAATCTATATTAAGTTGATGGTCTCTTTATTTTGACCTCTTTCTAAAAGCTCTCATCTTTTACTCCCCTCTTCCCACATTTTAAGTTTTTGATATCATATCCAACCTCTTTTTTGTGCATGTGTATCCATTACCTTCTAGTAATGGAAATAGATAATTTTTTCCTATTTGTGGTCTTCTCTTTCCCCCTTAAATAAGTCCCTTTAGCATTTCTTGTAGGACTGGTTTCTTGGTGATACACTCCTTTAATTTTTGCTTGTCTGGGAGACTCTTTATCTTTCCTTCCACTTTGAATGATAACCTTGCCAGGTATTCTTGGCTGTACGTTTTTTCCTTTTAGCACTTTAAATATATCGTGCCACTCTCTTCCAGCCTGTAAGGTTTCTGTTGAGAAGTCAGCTGTTAGCCTTATGGGGTTTCCTTTTTATGTGACTTGTTGCCTTTTTCTTGTGGTTTTTAGGATTTCTCTCTTTATCTTTAATTCCAGACAATTTAATTATGATGTATCTTGGTGTGGGCCTCTTTGGGTTTATCTTTTTTGGTGCTCTCTGTGCTTCCTGTACCTGGACGTCTGTTTCCTTCCTTAAGTTAGGAAAGTTTTCAGCTATTATTTCTTCAAATAGATCTCTGCCCCTTTGTCTCTCTCTTCCCCTCTGGTACACCTATAACACGGATGTTAGTGCACTTGATATTGCCCCAGAGGTCCCTTAGACTGTCCTCATTCTTTTTAATTCTCTTTTCTTTTACCTGTTCAGCTTGGGTGATTTCTTCTAGTCTTTTGTCCAGCTTGCTGATCCATTCTTCTGTATCGTCTACTCTGATTTTGAGTCCCTCTAGTGAATTTTTCATTTCCAGTATTGTATTCTTCATTTATGATTTTTTTTTTTATATTTTCCATTTCTTTGTTCATGTTGTCACTGAGTTCATCCATTCTTCTCCCAAGGTCAGTGAGCATCCTTATGACTCTTTGAACTCTTTGTCAGGTAGATTGCTCATTTCTGTTTCATTTAGATCTTTTTCTGGGGTTTTGTGCTGTTCTCCTACTTGGAACGTACTCCTTTGCCTCCTCATTGTGGCTCTTTCTCTGTGCTTGTATCCATGTATTAGGTAGGTCAGCTACATCTGATCTTGGAGAGGTGGCCTTATGTAAGTGATGCCTTATGAGGCTCAGCAGTGTGCTTCCCTCTTGTCACCAGCTCCAAATGTTCCAGGAGTGACCCCCGTGTGGGCTACATATGTCCTTCTCTTGTGGCAGGGTTGCTCTTGCTGTAGATGCCCAGGGATGTTGAACTGTCCCCATGGCCAGCTGGATGTAATGCTTAGCCATGTGTGGCTGTTATGGACACTTCCTTCTCTTTATCGGGTGTGGGGAGCCCCAGCACAGTTGGCTGCAAGGTCTAATAGCACATTCCTGTTGCAGTTTTTCTGTTAAGTGAGTAAGCTCCCAGCGTGGCTGGTTGTGAGGTTCAGGGGTTTACAATTGCTGTAGGCCTCTGGCCTATAAGGCCCTTGTCAGCTCTCTTGGGATTGCAGCTGGGTGGAGCTGGTCCCAGGCAGGGGAGCACTCAATTGTTTCAGGCTTTGGAAGGTGGGGCAGATCCCCTATGTGGCTGTTTGAGAAGCACAAGTCTTCTGCAGCTGACAAGACCCACCGCCCACAGGGCCACACACACCCATCAACACAGTCCTGCCCCGTGCACATGCCCCGACCCCCTGAAGTGGACCCAGTCGCCCCACGGCACAGACCCTACATCCTCCCCCAATGCCCCACACACTCCACCTGCTCCTCACACGTGCCCTGCCCCACAGAGGCGGACCCACTTGCCCAGCTGCAGGGAATCCAGGCACCTAGGCTGTGCAGGCCCGCAAGTTGCCCAAGGGCTTGTTGTTGGGTGGGGCCAGTCCTTAGGGCGAGCTGCTTGCCCCAGTTGAGCTGGATTAAATCGGTGCTCTAGTGGGTGGGGCAGACCCTGGGAGGAGAGGCCAGGGGGAGAAGTCCAATGGTGTCTGTCAGGGACTGTCAGCAAGCCTGTACCAGGTCACAACAAAGGCTGCCACCAATGTCTCAGTCCCTGGAAAGGTCTCACTTCTCACTGAGATGCACTCATGGCCTATCAGGTGAGTTTCTTTTCACCAAAGGACTGTGCACTTTTCTTTCTGGTGATTTTAGGTTGCTTTCCGAAACGGGTGAATTTGTGCGTGGGCCCTTTATGAGCCGGCTTTAATTTCCTTATGTCCCAGCTTTCTAGGGGTATTCCCTGTTGTTGCTAGTAGCCAGCAAAGCCAGATATTATGACACTTGTCTCAGTTGTGCTGGGTCCAAAAAATGCTTGTAGCTGCAACAGTCCCTGCTCAGGTCCCCCTCTCCTCCAGGGAAGGCTGTGTACCTTTGGATTGCTCTGGAGTGGCCGTGAGCAGCTTGGGAAGGTGGCTTTTTTTCTCTCCAGAAGGGAATTTCTGTCTCTTCCACCTCAGTCAGGACTGTTGAGTGTTGTAGGGGTTGCTCATATCCAGTTTTCAGTTCTCTCTCAGGGGTAATTGTTCCAAGAATAGTTGTAGGTCTGTTGTGTCCACGGGAGGAGGCAAGTTCAGAGTCCTCCTATGCCACCATCTTGACACCACCTCCTTGTTTCCCTTTCTAAGTTCAACCACTTGGTGTTCAAAATTGTGCACTTTTTTTCTCTTGTATTTCTTCTGTGGGAATTACCTGACCATGTCCCTTGCCCATTTTTCCTTGGAGATGATGGCATTCTTTTCCTTTTAAAATTCTTTATAGATTAAGGCTATCAATTGTTTATAATAAATATGGCAAATATTGCTCCCAGCTTGTGCCTTTCACTCTTGTTAATAGTGCTTTTGGGCTACTTTTCTTTTTTTTTGTACTCCAAGTATCATTCTTTGTGATATCTTCTTTTTTCGCCATGTTTGCATGACGATGTATTTAAACTAATGGCACATTTTAAACATCTGCCACCAGAAGGATCAAATTTGGAAGAGGACTACTAGGAAATGTGATTCATTATCAAAACAGAAAAAGAGTTAATTGTATTTTTACAAGTGCAAAAATAGTAAAATCCTGAAAGAGCCCTTTATAAGAGCAATGCAAAATATTTAATATACATCAGAGTATAGACTTCACAATTGTGCATCCTCTGCCCTACTCCAGTCCCCCAAATCTTGTATTGATCTGTGTGGTTGGTTTGAGAGGCATCATAATGTGGAAATGGAAGAATCAGCAGGATCAAGTCCAAGAAGAATGAATCCAGATGATTTTGTAGGGCCCAGTGTGAAAAGATATTTACAATAGGAATTATTTACACTGTTTAACCTTTCCCACAAAAGTTAATTGGTGTTTTTAAAGAAGTCTTTTTTTTTTTGAATGCAGAAATGATTTTCAATATTCCAATTGGGAGATGCTATATTTACAGGCATTTTAGACAAGGTGACTCCAGTCATATAAAAGTTTAGTTTTATTATAGGCACTTTGTGCAAACATTCAGTACTTTTTGCTACTTCTATAATCTTTTAGCAAAGCAGTCAGTTACAGTCCAAATAAGAAAATATAAACAAAAATTATATACTTTACTACCAAAATCTACTTTGAATTACTCTATAAATTTCAAATGCAATTAAAACCATTATTTTACTCCATTTGATGATGATTCTTTCTGTTTCTTTCATTATAGTCTCTGAAGACTCAGAACGTGGTGGAATGATCTCCCACTGTGGCAGGAAATGTTAAACAGGTAACTCTACGTAGTTTATTGAGTAAGCACTCGCTTTTTAACTTTGATTAAATGCCACATTTAACAAATATTAGAAAATATTTCACAGCTCATATGGTCACAGTTCACTAGCGCTTTGCTCCAGCCTGGACGCTGACCAAGGTAAAATAGATGCCTTTCTGCGCCAGCAGCTGTTGGTGTGTGCCGTGCTCCTTGACTCTGCCATTCTGAATCACCACTATCAAGTCTGCGTTCTGGATGGTGGACAGGCGGTGAGCGATCACGATGCAGGTGCGGCCTTCTCTGGCTTTGTCCAGAGCTTCTTGGACAACCTGTTCAATGATCACATAAATTGATTCTGATAAAAATAGTCCTCTCCATGACAAGCCTTCCAATTTCTCCAGCCATAGGTCCTTCTATAACAATGGTGTCAGTGACACATAATAGATTTTACAAAGGAAAGGATTTGTCATATCAGAATATTGAATCCTACTTTGAATTAGTTCTGAGGCAGGAGTTATCTCTTCTCAAAGTTATAACAATAAATATAGTCTGTCAACTCATCTGAAGACATTTACGGGTATGCCTAGCCACATAACATCCTTCAAGGCAGCCCTTTAGTCCAACTCTGCAGAAGACTGAACAGAGGCCAAACACAGCCTCCTCGAATTTTGGGATTTTTAAGATAGGGAACATCTCAGAATTAGTTTGTCTTTCAGATAGCTAATACTCAACGTTTTCTTGAACTGAAAATGATTACTAATATTTATCTTAAGGTACAGTCAGCTTTTAACATTGTATTGCCCTCACTTTTTTATACAGTTGCTGAGAAGATGCTGCTGGTAGAAATGAGAAATAATGCCTCCTGAAGGCAGCTTCTCAGGTCAATACACAGTGATCCAGGGCTGTTTCTGGGAGCACAAGTGCTATCATTTGTCTTGCTTCATCTTAGGTCTCTTGAATCACAGCTACAGAAAGTGTTTCAATTCCACTGAAAGCTGACATAAGTAACAATCAACACATCTGGCTAAATTTTGTTCTCTACTGTGGAAGATTAATTTAAGGAGGATAAATTTAAACCTTTTATGGACGACTGATTCAAGCATGAATGAGTCCAATTTAAATTCTTACCTTCTCACTTTCTGTATCCAGAGCTGATGTAGCTTCATCCAAAAGCAAAATCTGAGGCTGTCTCACAAGGGCACGAGCTATGGCAATGCGCTGTTTCTGGCCGCCAGAGAGCTGAGTCCCTTTGTCTCCTACTCTGGTGTCATATTTCTGAAAACAGGATGTTGTGATTATGAAAAGTAGAACTGATAATAAAGTTCTAAAAAAGAGTCTGCTTACAGAAAACAGGATAACCACTTCCATACACACAAAGAAAGTACAGGTACAGAAGCTAAGAATGGGTACACAGAGAGTTAAAAAACAAAAACATAGCTCTAAATGGCAGGTTTGATTTCTCTCCTTGAAAATAGACATTTGGGTCTTGAAAGTTATGTTTTAGTGTAAGCAAGTCAACATTTTTATGAGGAAGCATATTGTTGCAATGTTAGTCTCTACCACTCTTCTGATTTCATTATATTTGGGACAAAGACTGGTAGGAGGAAGGAAATTTGATTTGAATAGGCTATGCTTAATAAAATAACTGAAGCTCATTTTATTGATAACCAGTAGGTGACGCTCTCTGCATTATTTTAAAGTGAGGAAGGGAAGAAATTCTTGGGTTGCTAGCCTATTGGTGTCTGTTTTTATAAAACTATCTCCAACACTTCAACACTTTTAATGGATGTTAAAGAATTCTGTTTCGATGTCTAACTTTAAAAGCTGAACACTCCTTTTTTTATTTTTGTTTTTAGGGTGCTCCTGAAATTCCTCACTTATTGTTTCCCACAGTAGATAATTGGCACTAACTATTCAATATGATGATAGGGAGAGGAGTTAAAAGGGTATGTTGGGGAGAACAGAAATGTGATGTGACAGACAGCATGTGTAACCTGGAAAACAATACTATCTTATGATTCTCAGGCCCTTGCCAGGCAGAAATTTTAGTCAAACTGTGGGCTCTGATTCTAGCACCCAGAGTTTGACTTTAAAAGCATGTTCAAAGTAGGGTTGCCTATTTTTATTTGCTGTTTCTGGCAACCCTAGGTCCTTGGCATCAGACACAGGTCTCCACCTGCAGATGGAGTGAGAAGACTGCAGGGGAGGTTCTGTCAGATGCTGGGGACTGCCTCCACCCCAGAGCTGCAGCTGCCTGGGCGGGGGAGCACTGCAGTGTGCCCAGGTGAGGTAGGGGTGCCAGGTTGCACTTATTAGTATGGATCCTGTTGAGGCAGTAAAGGCAGGGCTGTAACCCTGAAGGAAGGAGGTAACTAGTACGGCCCTGTGCCAGGTGAGGTAAGTCCAGGTATGAATCACTCAGGCGAAGAAGTGGGTCCTTAGACAGCAGACAGGACTAAGGGGTTTGCCTTCTCCTTCCTCGTCTAGACACTGAGGAAAAGAATCACGACGTCTACAGGTATGCTCTGTGTGACAGACGGAGCCCAGGAGCCCAGAAAGGTGGGGCTCCTGTGGTAGACAAATGCCAGAGGGGCAAGTATAATCAATGAGCTAGATAATAGTTACTCTGTGTGATTGTCTTTGGTAAGCCCTAGCCCAGTGGTTCTCAAACTTCAGCCAGCGTCGGTATCACCGGGGCCATTAAAACACAGATTGCTGGACTCCACCTACAGTTTCTGACTCAGCAGGTCTGGGGTAGGGCCTGATATCTGCATTTCTCACACGTTCCCAGGTGATGCTGATGTGCTGGTCCATGCTTACCCTTTGAGAACACTGACCTCATTGTTAGTAAAGGAGTTTGCACTGTACATTTTACATGTTCTAGCCTTGGGAACGGCCAGTTAGGCAGAGTTGGGCTAGAAGGTTACAGGAGGGGAGGGGGACAATGCCTCCTCCCTGGGGCCTATGATGTGGTGGCAGCAGTTATCCAAAGAGGAGCCTCAGGAAAAGGAAATCTTGGGAAGAGTGGGGGCCACCTGGTATTGCCATCCTTCCCCATGGGGAGATTGCCTTCCTCACCGGTCTGAGGCGACTGAGCTTTCTTTTTTAGGGGGCACTTCCTTACAATAAAGAGCATAACTAATGATAATGGAGGTGGGTAGATACCAACCTAAGAGGCTTAAGAGAGAGCGAGAGGTTCCGTTTATCTAACTTCCTGGGAGGAATTCAGAGGACATCCACAGGATAACAGCCCAGGGAGCCGAGGGAAGGTTTCAGTAATCAACCCTGTAAGCAGAGCTTGGGGCCCATGAAATGTGCAATGGTGAGAGATTACACGACCCCATGGTTACTCAGTGACTCAGCCCTTATCAGAGAGAGCCTTCTGGCTAGCATGGTTCCAGTTCCCTGGCCTGGCCTGACGCCACAGAAGGAGGTTTGAGCCTCGGGGGAGAGCTGCATGGAGGCAGAAGGAAGACTGGGAGAGAAATGGGGAGGGAGGGTGATGCCTGCTTCTGTGGGCCCTGCACTTAGAGGGAAAGGCCTCCCAAACATATGCGCTTTCAGTCAGGCTTGCTCACAGGGAGTAAGCTGGGTGATGAGCTAAAACGTAACATCGAATGGGGACGGGAAGTGTAGCCAGATGCTTGTTTACAGATGGGTGTGTGTTTTGGTTGCTCATTTCTCTTCACCTTTGGGAAACCAGCCCTTTAGAAATCAAACTATAGGCCACGGAGGCTGCCACATGCTCCTGGGCTCCTAATTTGGAGAGAGACTTACATCAGGCAGTGTCTCGATGAAGCGGTGTATGTTGGCCTCCTTGGCTGCCTGCACAATCTCTTCCTGTGACACGACCCGGCTGTTGTCTCCGTAGGCGATGTTCTCACCAATGCTGCAGTCAAACAGGATGGGCTCCTGGGACACGATGCCCAGGTGTGCTCGCAGCCACTGGACGTTCAGGTGCTTTATTTCTTTGCCGTCAATTAGCTGAAAAGAAGAGGTCACAGATCCACTTCAGGACCAGCACATTGTGAATTTAGCAAGATTAATATCATTGTTTCATACATTAAAATTGCCAAGTTACTGTGAGAGTGCCCTTTGTTGTTGTTTTTAGTTTGGATTGTCAAGGTTAATTGAATAAGGTCATAATTTTATGCTTTGAGGAACTGTCATGTTTCTTCTGTTTTAACCCTGGTTTCTGATATATGCACGTGCTGCACAGAATAATGCCCCCCACCCCAAGATATCCATGTTCTAATCCATGAGACCTGGGTGTATGTTATGTTACATGGCAAGAGGGAATTAAGGTAGCAGATGGAATTAAGGTTGCTAATCAGCTGACCTCCAAGTAAGAGATTATTTTGGATTATCCATGTGGGCCCAGTGTAATCATCAGGATCCGTAACTGTGGAAGAGGGAGGCAGGAGAATGAGTATCAGAGTGGTGCAGTATGAGAAAGACTCTGAAACAGCAAATAAAACATTGGCTAGCTTAAAGTAGTGTTGCTTCCTTAAAACAGGTTGTTGATTAATCAAACTTTGCTCAGTAACAGAGACAGCAGTACACCTGTGCCCGGTGGGAACCCAAAGCCCCAGGATGACCCCAGAACCAAGAATCTTCAGAAATGTTGCCACCTGAGCTCTTTACAAAGCAAGAAGTCCTTCAGTAAGGAAAATGTGGCTTCCAGCAGACCAAGTAGCTTGCTTATGGACTGATTCGAGACTAGCTAATCAGCTTACGTGGGTCCAGCTACTGCTTAATAGCCCCTAACTCCTTAAATTTCACCCTGAAAGCTTGGATCACAGAGACAGATTTGAGAGCCTTGCTTCCTGTGTCCTTGCTGGTCGACCTCACAATAAAGCCTTTCTTTTCTCAAAAGCCAGTGCCATGGTATTGGCTTCTGGGTAAATCGGGCAGCAGACCTTTACCTTGTGACAACTGGACCAGTAATTGTTAGCTTTGAGGATGGAGGAAGAGGCCATGAGCTAGAAAAGGCAAGAAAAAGAACTGTCTCCTAGAGCCTCCAGAAGAAACACAGCCCTGCTGATGCCTTGATTTTAGCCTGGTGAGACCCATTTTGGACATCTGACCTCCAGAACTTGTAAGATAATCAATTTATGTTGTTTTAAGCCACTAAATTTGTGGTAAATTTATTACAGCAGCCACAGGAAACTAGGATGATGCATTATATTTCTGGAATGTATCCTGGTATCCTTATTCTTATCTATCAGTTTTTCACAGGAAAAGTAGCCAAGATCAGGGTGGAAATAAATAACTACTATGACCACATAATAGGTTTCTGGTGAGGTTTCTGTTCTGACCTGAGATATTTATGATCAGGTTTTTGAGGAATCAGATGCAGCAGTTAAATGGAATAGAAATGAGTGTGGGAGGGTGGCTGCTATATCTGTAGTTGTTGATCTTGGGACAGTGAATTAATTTCTCTGTTTCCTTGTCGGTAAAACAGGAATGATGATAATTCCTAAACTCACAGAATTGAGGATTAAATGAGATCATGTAAGGACCCCACTTAGCACAGTGCTGGGCACAGAGGATGTGCTCAAGACTGTCAGCGGTTTGTAACTGGGTGTGTGTGATATACTTGGAATACAGGTGGATGAAAGGATGGACGAACATCTACAATGCTGAGCCAAGGGAGTGGGAAGGAGAGGCTGCCCTTTTTCTACTGACCTGGCTCCCTTGATTATCCTGCAGAAGCCTGGGGAGTGCCCTTTACAGCCTTGCTGTTAAAAATCCTTACTCTCTGATGCAGGTATGCCTGCCCAAAAGATCTACTTTGCAGGAGAAGTCTGGCATTCAAGTGAGAGAGTTGTTCATCCCCTCTGAAGAAGACATCAGTGACTCAGCTTTGAGCTGTACTAATAGAGGTGATGAGTATATACTGAGCTGTATATACTCGCTGTATCCTGTGTGCCTGGCTGGGCACCTCTGGGAGACAGCTGGCCAGGGGTAAGGTACACTCTTTGCTGCAGGAGCACAGCTTCTGTTTGTGAAGCTGGCAGGTGCAGGAATGGAAAGCACAGCCATGACCTTATTAGTACCAAGCCCAGTTGCCATGGAGACTATTCCGAGCATCTGTGCTCCAGGCTTCCTTACAGTGTCAATTGAAGGTGGAAAGTAGAGGCTGGAGAGAGGCAGGAAAAACCATACAAGGATGTGGCGAAACAGCAGATCTTGTTAGATAGAACACTGTACTTGAGAAATGGAAATTTGAGGAAAGAAGGAGTGATTGGTTGTTTTTTTCTTTTTCTTTTTTTCTAGGCTTATGCCCCTGGGAGGAAAGTAGACACTGCCTAGGTAATATCATCAGACAAATTTCAATAATCCTAGCAAGTTTTAATGAGTCTCTCCGTCACACTGAATATAGTAACACTCTTAGGCCTCCTTATCCCCACAAGATACACTGGATTTGCAAAGTATTTAAAACCTGTGTTAGCTGAAGAATTCTTTCTTTAGGGAAGACGTGTTTAGAAGCCGAAATGTAAAAACAGATCAATGCAGAGCTTCTTAGGCTGAGGCATGGGTGGTGGTCTGAGGGAAGACAAAGAAACTCTGGGAAATCAGTGAAAACTGCTCAAAAGCTACTGCCTAAATAAAAACTTAACTAGGAAAATAAACACATTGGTAATAATAATGTAAGGCCAAATTAAAATGACTAGCTATCTCTATTCTAGATTGTTGAATCTACTGCTTACTGCCACTAGCAAAATCAAATGTTAAATATATATTACTCTGCTATATATATTTACTCTGGAATAAAGATTATAGATGAGTTATTGAGTGCTAGATATATTCTAGGACCTGTGATAGCATGTCTTATAGATTCTCTTGTTTAATCTTCATAATAATCCTTGTGAGGTAGGTGTGATATTAATTGCAATTTAAAAATAAGGAAATGAGCAAAGTTAAGGAACTTGTGCAAGGTCACACAGTTAGTAACTGGGGAGCTAGGATTGGATCTACACACTATAGGTTGGGTTCTGGTAACACAAGTGTCTCATAATTGAAAGATATTTTCTGACCTCCCTCAAAAGAAGAATGTCCCCATCTTAGTCCAGGGACCCTCTGGGTAATACCCAGACAAAGACAACAGGCTTCTAACTGTAACCAAAGAGGGACAGAGGACTCTGGTGGTGTGTGGGAGGGACAAGAGAAGGGAGAAAGGGAAGGTCAGGGTAAGACCCAAACCAGAGGTGATTTGACAGTGAAGCTAAGGAAGCTTAAGCTTCAAGGGCCCTCAATTACAGATGCATGCTGGGAGTTGAACAGTGTTCTGGTGGGAGAGAGGCCAGGCTGCAGTCAGAAAGCTCTTCCGGGTAACACTGATGATAACCTGCCTAAACAGAATCTTGAAGGTTTCAATATTTTGTTGTGATTTTTTTTTTCATTATAAGCAAATATTCACTTTTCTACCTATTTTTTTATTCATAACTTTGTATTCTTTTAAGTAGAGTCCGTAAAATTGTATAACTTTCAGGCACCACAAAAGTTGGAACCTCTCCTCTGTACATTTCCGTAGCTTCAGTTTCCAAAACTCTCTGCAGTTTAACCCCAACCTTTCAAACTGATCAGTTCAGTGGTTCTCCAACTATGATTGGCATCAGAATCACCTGGGAAGATTGTAAATTTAAAAGGTCAGGCCCTAACCTACTTGAATGAGCCAGGGTGGCTGTGTCCTTCATGAGCTCTCTAGGTCATGATGATACATACCAGTTTGAGAACCTCCACAGGTCACTGTTTCTCAAAGTATGATTCAAGGCCCACTGATGGTCAGGAGAATTTCCTGACCTCAGGATCAAGTCCTTTCTTCAGTTCTTATGATCAAATGATGCTCAGATCCACAGACTGATTTTTACCTGGCAATAAGAACTCATTACTAGTAACCTACTGACTTATTAAGGGTTACTAATTGATATTCATAAACGAAACTTGGCACATTTACTAGTGTTTATTGGGACATTTCCACTAAGAAGTCTGGCTGCTGTGCACCACTTGGCAGTGTTTCAAAGCTCTAGTGCAAATGCACAGGAGCAGATAATCGTATTCCTACCACAGCTGAGGACACTGTTTTCAGTGCATTATCAGTGTTGTCTTGAGAAGGTAATCGTCCTATGCACTCAGCATTCGTTTCCACATTCTCCTATGTCTGCCCTTCCATACATCAAGGGACTGCAAAGCTAAAAACTTATGTTCCAGACTTCCTTCTGGTTCTGCAAGTAATTGAGGTTCTACCAGTGAGATGCATTGTGAAAAATCTGGAAGGCAGAGGCCAATTCTCTGTAGCAGCCGTGGTAAGCTAACACGTGTTCTGGGAGACGGGAGTTTTTGCAACAGCCAGACTCTGGACTTGTGTCTTCAGGTCTGAGCAGATGTGGCATTGCATAATTTTCTGCAACTTCCTGGCCATAAAATCCCAGCTGCAGTGCTGTGATATGAATGGCCAGGAGCATTTACTTTCACTTTTTACATCTACTCTTCCAGCCCTTTCTGATGATTTTGTAAGCACTTAACTCCCTTTATTAAATATTAATCTACTTGAAATACCTAGAGCAGCTTCTGTTTCCTACGCTGAACCATAACTGATATGGTCCATGATTTTAATTATCTTCTCCTTGTGTTTCTGTATGTGTAGAATAATCATTAATTTCTTTACTTTCTCTTTAATTACTGTACTGTGTACCACTGTTGTTTTCAGCTCCAGCACTCTGTTATCACTGTTTTTTCCACTAAAGTGACTGTGAGTGCAGTAAGGTGGCCCTGAGAGTTTTTGTCATTCCTAAGTGGTTAATAATCAAAAAAATTTGAGAACCACAGCTCTAATTAAATCTCCTATTTCAGCCAAACTCGCCTATAGGGACATTGGGGACAAATCACGTATCAACCACAGCTCACATCTCTGGCATCAAATGACGTTCTTGACTGTCCCCCCTCATGCAGCCAGCTCTAGGCCTATCTTCTTTAATCTCACTCATGGAAGTATCTGCCCCATCTCTTCAGTTAAAGTCTTTCAGGGTGGACACCATACCCTGTAACTCATTAGAGCTCAACATTTAACACGTTGCTTAATACACGTCTGTTAAAGACTATAATCAGTGTCTGAGAGCTAACATCTCCTCCTCTAATTGCTACATTTGTCAGCGAGGTCTTCATTTAGAGTCCTTTGTTCAAACTTTAACCACAAAATTGAAGCATCAAATCAGAATTCACACAAAATAAAGACAAGGTAGTAAACACCAGGATCAAAGCTTATGTAGCTATGGAAGAGAATGGACTGAGTAAAAGCACAAGTGTCTTTGAATACAATAAAAAATATTTATGAGTAACCATGATTGCTGTGGGGAAGTAGAGCCCTGGACTACAGGCTGAAAAAGTTCTATTTTCACATCAGTCATCTGTGCAAGAAGGGCCCATATGGAGCTGGGCATCATTATGACTACATGGAACAGCTATCCATTCTGGTTGATCGGTGCCCATGCTATTCCAGTTGTGTCATATTTTTAATATCACTTCTGAATACAACCAATAACTAAATGCGTACATAATGAAAATTTCTTGCTATAAATTCTATTCCTTCCTAATTTGAGTCTGTTCCTATTCTCCATTATAATCATTTAAAATTTCACTACTCCCTTCAAGACTCCTATCTCAGTACCTGAGACAGTCCCTGAGAGGCACTGAGTCAAGATCGTCTTGAATGTTGAATGAATAAATCTGACCCTTCACTTAATCTCTTACTGCAGAAAACAAAACGGAATCTCTCTGTATTCTTTGTGTGATGCCCAAATTTGCTGATCTCACTTTGCTGTTTTCTCCTTAAAAGGTGTTTCAATGCCCTCTCTCCACCAATGGTTTTATCTCATCCTCAGCTATAAACCTGCTCAAAATTCCACCTCCTAAACAATTTCCCTGGATTCTGCCTCCCCATTCAAGTGGCTGTTATTTGCCTTTCTTTCACCTTTGATCTTCCCGATAGTTTACACTCAGCTCCATTTCCCCCCCTCACCATACCCTAGCCATGCTAAACTGTTCTACCACCACCACTTCACTGAGAATTCTTTAAATCTCAGAATTAGCCCATTATTTGCTAAATCCTATCATGTCTTTTCAGTCTTCATCCTACCCTATCTGTCCCTAGCACCTGTCATTGCTGATTACCTTCTCCTTGTTGAAACCCTCCCCATCCTCGGCTCCCATATTATTTGTCTCTCTTAGCACCTCTCCTCTATCTTTTTGGCTACTTCACTTTTTCGTGGATCTTCTCATGCAAGCTGAAACCTAACCAAGGGAAGGGAGATGGGTGGTAAAAAGGCTGCTTGCAAAAGAGGGTAGAGGGGCAGTGTTGAGAGAGAGCCTGGAGAAGATCAGCACACAGAGTGGAGACCCTATCTAGGATGTCAGCCTTTAAGTGGGAGTGTTGTTTAAAGGTTTGAAAAACCATGGTCTATAGACAAGAATTAAATAGACGCAGGTATTAAGATGATGAAAAACCTGAAATGAGCTCAATGAGAAAGTGTGCTCACCACTGTTCCAGCCAAGGGGTCATAGAATCTCTCAAGGAGCTGGACCACTGTGCTCTTCCCACAGCCGCTGCTGCCGACCAGGGCAAGCGTCTGGCCCTTCTTCACCTTGAGACTCAGCCCCTGAAGCACTGGGACATCTGGTCGAATGGGATAGTTGAACACGACTTCATTAAAGGTCACATTTCCTTCCAGTGTATTCTAAAATGAGAACAATAACAGTAAATTTGCTGTCAATCTGAAAACTCATTGCATAGTCAACCCCCTCTACCACCAGGTGTCAGAAGGTAGTGAACTTGTGTAACAATTAGGATTCATTTGTAACTGCTAGAATGTAATCAATAAGATGTAAAAGGGTCAGTGTTTTCATAGTATGCATTGTTAATACAATACAAATATAACTCAAATCTGTTCCCCAAGAACAGAGTAACCTACATATAATAAAAGCCTTTTAACAGGATTTGCTTATAAATTGGCAATATTTCTATCCCCCTGTTGCTTTGTTATACAGAAATACTGGATATTAACATATATTATTAGCACTTACTAAAATGAACCAATGATCTAGAAAGTTTCATTTTATTACCAGCAAATAAAAAAGCACAGATTTTATTAAATTTTCTCTTAGAAAAATTTCATTGGTCAGTTAGGAGCAGATTATACAACCAAAGCATCAAACTCACTGGCTGTAGGCCTTCGGTGCTATAGCTGTCAATCACAGGGGTTCTTTCAATGATCATGATGATGTGGGCTGCTGACACTTTGGCTTTGGCATAGTCAGGAGCAAATGAACTGACCTGCCCCACTGCCATGGCACCAAAGACAACAGCTGAGAATACCCTGCAGAAAACAAAGACAAAACGTGTGCAACAAGTTATGACTGCAAAGCTAGAAAGTTGGTACTTCTACAACCAGAGAGCATTGTCTCAACAATTACAAAACAGAAGTTTAGAAATATAATACTTTTCCTTATTAAGTTCATCCCAGTGTAATAGATTGACTGTAAAATGGCCCATTTTTCATCTCTGTCTGTATCCTCACCTTCTTGTAAAGTGACTTTGCAGCTCCTCCATTTAAGAACTGGAATTTGTTTTCCTACCCTTGGAATCTGGGTTGGCCTTGTGATTTGCTTCAGCCAACAGGATGTGGTGGAAGTGACTGTTGCTAGTTCCAAGCCAATGACTCAAGAGGCCTGGTATGTTTTTCTGTCTCTCTCTGCCACTACTACATGCCTAGCCTGCTAGGGAACAAGGCACAGATGGAGGATAGCTGTGTGGGCCAAGCCAACTAGCTCGTAGCTCACTGCACACATGAGTGAACCTAGCTGAGATCCACTATGTCCAACGCAGAACTGCCCAGCTGACCCATAGACTTGTGGGCAAAAATAAATGTTTATTATTGTATTTGACTGGGTTTAGTGGTTGGTGGTTATGCAGCATTACTGTGGCAATCAATACTGGATATAGGCAGTGATGCTCATTACGTCACATTCTTAGAACACCTCTGAGCTAGACAGCCAAGACAGAGTTCCTTACAGAGCTAGATTTCATGCTGCTCTCAAGATGCGTCAGTATTCTTAATCTATGACGTGGGAATCAGAGCAGCTTCAAGTTGGGAAGATGTCACAAGATGTCAAGTCCAACTCTCAATGTTTGTGCCCAGACACTTCTCCTAAGTTGGCTTCCATCCTTTGTTTTAGGAAGTAGCAAGTGTGATCAAGTAAGTCTATTGTTAAAAAGTTCTTTTTCAAATTGAAGAAAAATGTACCTCCTTTTGCATGATACGGCCCTTCAAGTACTGGAATATTGTTAAAAAAGCCCTTGGCCTCTTTGATAACTCCTTTCACTCTCAACATTCCAGCTGCCCTCCTCTGGATGCAATTATCCACATGCCTTTTTAAACAGTGGGCCTGGAACTCACATAGCACTTGGGGACCCTCCCATACTAATCCTGAGTCCATCGTGTCCTCTCCCCTCGACTCTAGGCCTGTGTTAATGTAACACACAGCGTCTTTTCTTTTTTTTAAATAGCTCTAAATAAATCACACACATGGTTAATCTTGGGCTTGTTATTATTTAGACCTGTGGGATCTTTTTAAAATGGACTGCTCTTCAGACAGGCCTCCCCTTTCCTTTACTTGGAAGATTGATTTTCCGAATCAAAACGCCCAAGTGTCAGCAACTTTCATCAGTTCAATGCCTTACCCTGGAGTAAAGCAATATATCAAATAATTATCTAATGAAAGCCCCTATGCCAATGATCCTGGTTTTGATCTTTTGGTCATAGTCATAAGTAGCAGCTGCATATCATTTTTCAGACAGAGATATTAATAAATAGTGGAAATTTTAAATCTTCTGTTGGGGTCATCCTGAGCAAACTATAATGCAAGTACAAGTCGGTGCCTAAATAGGATGGAAATATTATACTAACACATTATATTGCCAGGCTTAGATGATTCTGTTTTAAATGTAAAACTGTATTACCACTAATTATGGTCGCTATCAAAGGGCAGAATCTCACCCATCACCAAATCTAGATGCTCAGAAAGATTACACACACTTTTCACGACCAGACTGCATATTTGAGCGCTTTAGAGTATAAGTAAGTCCAGGCCTGTTTTCCCCATGACTGAGGTACAATTTTCTGCATTCACAGAGATGTAGCAGAAATCCCAATCTAGCTTTTCCTTTGTCATTTCTGAATTTCTCCACCTCTCACCTTCTAGCTGCTCTTTTTTATCAAGGAAAGCAAATTTATCCTGGAATCTCCCAGGCCTTGCAGAACTCAGTGCTCCACACCTGTTCTTTACCTGCCTGTTCAGAGGCTCCTTTAAAAGGAGCCAGTCAGGCACTTGGCTCAGGTTTTGGCTTCTTCCCAAATACCAAGGCCTTCTGGAAACCCCTTATTGAATCACTACCCCACCTAGCCAGAGATTCAGAAAGGTCAAATGTGTGAGTCAGTACTGGGGTGTGGGGAAGTCACTGATCCCCCAAATGAAATGGGGTGCTTCAGTGATAACACATGGAGACTCAGAGGCAAAATGCCACCTTCTGAATCATCAGATGTCTTCATGAAGCTTCACAGTAAGGTTTTCTATCCAGACATGAAGAATGTTCACCTTGGTTTTATTTCCAGAGTTTAATCGTAAATATTAACTCGATACTTACAAAAGTACATTCTGAAAGCTCATCAACTGATGTGCCACCAGGTAGGCACCAAACCGGAAACTGCCAGCATAGGAAAAATACATCATTGCCTGGGTGAGGGCAAATGTGATTCCAAAGATGTGTGCTTTCCTCGAGGAGTTTCTGAAAAGAAGACATTTTGAAACTTACTTCACTTTCATTTCTCAGTGCCTAAAACACAGCATTTGATACATTAGCAGTGGGGCATGGAGCCAAGGGAAACAAAAATGGGTTTAGTTTCAAAAACATTGAGTTTGGTCCTCACTTGACTACTTGTGAAAATTTAGGAAACTGCCTAATGGAGGATTAACCACACACACCTCAGAGTGTTGAGGTAAAGTTAAAATGAGCCAAGGAAAACATGAAGAGCCTGTTAGGGATTAATAAATAGAAGTTCCTTCCCTTTTCCCCCGTCTTGGACATATAACATGTATGTGCTCTATAGTAAACATTCATTCAGCAAACATTTGCCCAATACCTACCAGCTGCAGGGACCACGCTGGGCGACACAGAGGAATCAGGCACTTTTTTGCCCTGGGGAACCCAGGGATCAAGTTGGATTATAATTTATGCAGTGGAGGTAGCTTGTGAATAAAATGTTATGGGAAGAAAGGAGGTAGCACTTTACTCTCTGGGGGAGTTAGAGAAGGCTTCACAAAGGAGTTAACATTCGTGGATTTTCTGAGCCACGTGGAACTGGGCAATGTGGAGTCAGGCTGGTGAGTGGGCAGCCCTCTGGGCCATCAACTCCTGTTTCAACCAGATCAACTCTGCTTTTATCTGTTTCATATATTGGGATTTCAAATAAAATTTTTTTCAGAAAAAAAGGCTCTACTATCATTAAAAAAAAAACTTTGAAAATTCATCAATAAAGTCCAGCTTTCTCCTTTCACCACAGAAGAAACTAGACTCAGAGGTTAGGCTTGCTTATGTTCACATCACTTTTCACAGCCCTCACTGGATGAGTTCATCAAAGGAAGAACAGAAGGTCCACTGGAGAAGAGTAAAGAGAGGAAGGGAAGGCAAACTCAAGAAGCACCACGTCCTCGGGTCCAAGAGATACCTCAAATTTCATGTTCCATAAAGAACTCATTTCCAACGAGAGCAAATAATAGGGTCCTTATCCAAACGTGGCATCGGAGCGTCATTCTCAACATCCTCTCTCTCCCCTTCCCATCAGTTACCTGCTCTTACAGCTTCTACCTCAGAGATGCCCCTGCCTTAGGTCAGCGTCTTGTGATTTCTCTCTGGATAATTACAAGTGCTTCCCAACTGGTTCCCTTCCAGTAGTTTCTCCACTTGTTCCCTACCTTTCAGCCAAAGTAATCACCCTGAAAACAAATCTGATGATTGAAAAACTCCCCACTCTCCCCTCCCACTCTTCAGTGGTTATTACCTATATGGGACTTGCAAACTCTGTGCATACATATCTTCAAACTTCTGCTCCCGAGTCAAAGAAACAACAGTTCGGAAGTTTTCTATTGCTTCAGTAGCGATCTGTAACAGAGGACACCCAGTCACTAAGAGGCCCAAAGGCAAACAGTGGCAATTAGTTTGAATTCCATAAGAGAGATTCATAAAATTAATTTTATATTACACATTTATTTACTATGACCTATGAGCTTCTTTACAATGGAAAAGGATTCTAAGTAATTTATCAAATCTAGTTTTAGATCTGGAAGGAAGACTGGCTACTTTCAGCTCCTCTTTACAGAAACAGAAGCTAAGGCTTAAACAGACAAAAGCATTTACGTAAAGATACATAGCTTGACAGTGGCAAAACGAACCTGAGAACTCAGTATTTTACTTCTATTGCAGTGCTCTTTCTTCTATGATGGCCACATCTTAAGTTTATAGTTATTTTGTATATATATTTTAAATGTGATGTTTATATTTTTCTCTCTTAATTGTCAGTCATGACAACTGAAAAATATTTGGAAAATAGTGGTAAGATAAAGATAATAAAAAATTACATATTGGTTTATTTTACATATTAGCTTACATGTTGTTTTTACCTAAGCATATACATATTTAACAAAATTGGGATCAAATTGTGTATTTGGCTTTATATCATTTTTTACCGTAACAAATATCAAGAACATTTTCCAAGGTCATTAAATATACATTACTAATGGGATGTTTAATGGGCCACTTACTATCTCAGCTAGATAAGCATTCCTTTACTGCTGAACAAGGTTTTCAGTTATTTTCTTACTAAAAATAATGCTGTGATAAACATCCTTGTACATAAACATTTGTCCAAATTGAATTATCTTCTTAGGAGAAGTTCTTAAAAGTGAAATTACTAGGTCAAAGGGAATAAACTAATTTTTAAGGAACACGGCACATATTATCAATTTTTCTAGAAAGTTTCTATCATTTAATTGTGTTTTAATTGAATGCAGCTTCCACCAAGACTATTTGATTAGGACAGATACATCCTTTACCACCTTTTGGCGTCTGGGTAAAGGTCTGTGGAAAATATGAAAAACCCCAGTGCACAAATGAGATTTCAGCCTACATTAGCCATGGGACCTTGAAACACCTCTCTGTCTTGTTCTCTGCCACTTGTGACAACATGGATGGACCTTGAGGGTGTTATGCTAAGCAAAATAAGTCAGAAGGAGAAAGCCAAATACCATATAATTTCACTCATATGTGGAAGATAAAAAAACAACAACAACAAAGACATAGATACAGGGAATAGATTTACGGTTACGAGAGAGGAACGAGGTGGGGGGAGGGTGAAAGGGGTAAAGAAGCACATTTGTACAGTGACCGATGGCCACTAGACTTTTGGTGGTGAACACGACGTAATCTATACAGAAGTCGGAATATAATGATGTACACCTGAAATTTATATAATGTTATAAACCAGTGTTACCTCAATAAAAAACTAATAAAAATTTTTTTAATGATGGGGATGGACGAGAGGGTCTCTCAAGTCCCTTTAACTCTATAATTCTAAGAGAAATTAATTTCCAGAATTATAAGTCTGAATTAGAAATCAGTCAGTAAGAGAAATTATTCTTACTGTTTAAGATGTTCTTCCTTTCTCTGGCTTTTATGCTGATCAGAATTGATTCTAATAAAGACACATTCAATTACATTGAGTGAATTATAGCTTAAAAATCATAAACACAAAATCTCACTTATGCCTCACTGAATCCTATACAAATTACCTAACTCAAAGATAATAGGAAATATTTGATATGACATTGTCAGTTTTAAAGACTAAGGCAAAGAGGTATTAGAAGAAAATAATACCATATTCTTAAAAACAAAAACTTATTTAAACAACAAAGTTAAAAATATTATAGTCTGACCCAGTAGGCCAAGAAAGTTGACTTATTTTACAACAGGTTACTTACAAATATAGGAAGATGTCTAGATTTAACTTATGTTAAAATATTTTATAAAATTCTTTACACATTATAAATATAATGTGTACTCATTTTAGAAAATCCTAAAAGTACAGAAAGCAAAAAGAGGAAAAAACTTCACCTCTAGTCAAACCCCCCCAAAGACAATCCTTGTTAAGACCCATGTTAGAAATATTTTCAATTATAAGGTTTCAAACAAATAGAAGAGGTTTTTGCATTGGTAAGAAAAATTCAACAAACTATAATAGCGTTTACTGGAAAACAGATTTTACTGTAAATTTCAATGGAATGGTTTTAAGAAATATTTTCTGTGCACAATTTCCTAAGTCAGTCGTGTTTTGTTTGTGAGTGGGTAGTAAATGTCATTTTTTAGAGTGTGAACAGCCCAATAAAGAGAGTTTGAGTCACAGACCTTGCTTGCTGAGTAAAACAATATAATCACTTCACAATTGTCTTCATTTTGCCACACAATGAAGCAATTAGGAAAAGTCTTAATTAGTACTTTGCATCCACACAGCTTCATTTATTCCAAGAGTTTTCAATAGAGACTCAGTAACCACTGAGGAGAGAGAACTTCTAATTCAAGAAGAGGAAATAGCACTGAGTTTCCCTCAGAAACTATCATACACTCAATAATTGTGAAGACAGGAAAAAATATTTTTGTTTCTAGAAAGAAAAATCTCACACTTCTCTTCCTACCCTCAAATAAACTGAAGTTTGATTACAGCTTTTATTTCTGAAAAGGAGAAAGAATCTATTTTATAAAAATGTTCATTAGTCAATAATAATGTGACAGAAATCTGTGGAGCACAGATCATGGGCAGGGTAGAGGTTATGAGCAGGCTCTGACATCACACAGTCCTGCTCTGGAATCCTGGGCCTGCTCTGTCCCTTTAAGGGCAAACCAACAGATACGGTCCTGGTCCCCATAGAACTTATGTGTTAGTAGGGCAGAGAGACCATTAATCAATAAACAAAGAAATAGGAGAGAAACATTAAGTGCTGAGAAGTGTCACGAATTAATTCAAGTGTCAGAAAAGGTCTGTCTGAGGAGGTAATAATTCTGAGATGTGAATAATGTAAAGGAGCTGGTCATGGGAAGATCAGGGGAACCAGCTTGGAGTGTTCTAGGAACTGAGAGAAGGCCTGTGAGGCCAGAGCAGGAGTGGGCATGGAAGAAAGTAGTACAAGATGAGGTCACAGAAGTCGTTAGGGGTTGGGTCATAAAGAGGTTTTTCCTAATTGACATATAGTTTACATACAATATTGTATTAGTTTCAGGTGTGCAACACAGTAATTCCACATCTATTTATGTTACCAAATGATCACCCTAAGACTAATAACCATCTGTCATCAGACAAAGTTATTACAATATTGTTGACTATATTCCCTATGCTGTACATTACATACCGGGACTAATTTAAATAATTGATAGTTTGTACCTCTTAATCCCCTTTACCTATTCTACCCTTCCCCTACCGCCCTGCCCCCTCCCTCTGGCAACCTCTAATCTGTTCTTTATATCTGTGAGTCTGTTTCTGTTTTGTTTGTTCATTTGTTTTTTTAGATTTCACATATAAGGGAAGTCATATGGTGTTCTTTCCCTGTGTGGCTTATTTTGCTTAGCATAATACCCTGTAGATCCATCCATGTTCAACAATCCCATTTGCAATTACATCAAAAAGAATAAAATATCTAGAAATAAGTGTAACATAGGAGGGGAAAGACCTGCACACTGAAAACTATAAGACACTAATGAAAGAAATTGAAGATGACACAAATAAATGGAAAGATATACCATGCTCATGGATTGGAAGAATTAATATTGTTAAAATGTCCACACTACCCAAAACAATCCACAGATTCAATGCAACCCCTGTTAAAATACCAATGGCATTTTTCACAGAACTAGAACAAATAATCCTAAAATTTGTACGGAACCACGAAAGACCCTAAATACCCAAAGCAGTCCTGAGAAAGGAGAAGAAAGGTATCACACTCCCTGATTTCAAACTATACTACAAAGCTATAGTAATCAAAACAGCATGGTACTGGCACGAAAACAGACACACAGATCCATGGAACAGAATAGAGTGGCCAGAAATAAACCCACGCATCTGTGGACAGCTAATTTTCGACAAAGGAGCCAAGAACACAATGGAGAAAGGAAAGTCTCTTCGACAAATGGTGTTGGGACAACTGGACAGCCACATGCAAAAGAAGGAAAGTAGTCCATTATCTTACACCATACACAAAAATTAACTCAAAATGGATAAGGACTTAAGAGCTGAAACCATAAAATTCCTAAAGGAAAATATAGGTAGTAAACTTTTTGACATTGGTCTTAAATATTTTTGGATATGTCTCCTCAGGCAAGGGCAACACAAGCAAAAATAAACAAATGGGATTACATGAAACTAAAAAGGTTTTGCACAGCACACGAAACCATCAACAAAAGAAAAAGGCAACCTACTGAATTGGAGAATATATTTGCAAATGATATATCCAATAAGGGGTTAATATCCAAAATATAAAAGAACACATACAACTCAATATCAAAAAGACAAATATTCCAATTAAAAAATGGGCAGAGGACCTGAATAGACATTTTTCCGAAGAAGATGTGCAAATGGCCAACAGATACACGAAAAGGTGCTCAACAGCACTAATCATCAGGGAAATGCAAATCAAACCCACAATGAGATATCACCTCACACCTGTCAGAATGGCTGTTATCAAAAGGACAACAAATAACAAGTGTTGGCAAGGATGTGGAGAAAAGGGAACCCTCTTGCACTGTTGGTGGGAATGTAAATTAGTGCAACCATGATGGAGGTTCCGTAAAAAATTAAAAATACAACTACCATATGATCCAGCAATACCACTTCTGGGTATGTAGCTGAAGAAAATGAAAACACTAATTGGAAAAGATATATGGGGGGCGGAGTCAAGATGGCGGCGTAGGCAGACTCTGAACTCACCTCCTCCCGTGGACACAGCCAATTTACAACTACTCGTGGAAAAATTACCCCTGAGACAGAACTGAAAACTGGATAAGAGGAACTCCTGCAACAACGGACAATCCTAGCTGGGGTAGAAGAGGCAGAGACTCCCTTCTGGAGAGGAAAAACGCCAGCTTCACTGCCGCCGGGAGCAGCTCACAGGTACGCAGCCTCCCTGGAGGCGCCGGGCCCTGAGCCGGGGAGCGCCCCCGCTGTGGGCATTTTGTGGACCCAGCACAATCGAGACCAGCGGCATAATACCTGACTTTGCCTGCTACTAAAGCATTGGGTAGCACCCCCAGAAAACCCGGTTCACAAAGAAACTAAAACTGGCTCTTAAAGGGCCTGCGCACAAACTCACCCGTTCCAGAAAGCATCCTAAAATCACCAGAAAGAAAGGTGCACAGTGCTTCGGTGACAAGAGACTCACCTAATAGGCCCTGAGTGCATCTCGGTGAGGGTGAGACCTCTCCAGGGACTGGGACATTGGCGGCGGCCATTGTTGTGGCCTGGTGTGGCGTGCTGACACAGGCGCCATTGGAGTTCTCCCTGGGGCCTGCTCGCCCAGGGTCTGCCCCACCCGCTAGAGCACCGATTTAATCCGGCTCGGCCAGGGCAGGCAGCCCACCCTAGAGACTGGCCCCACCCAACAACAAGCCCTCAGGCAACGTGTGGGCCTGCATAGATTGGTGACTGGATTCTCTGCAGCCTGGCAGCTGGGCTGACTTGAGCGGGGCAGGGTGTGCACGAGGAGCGGGTGGAGAGTGTGGGGCGGTGGCGGAGTGTGTGGGGCTCCCGCCGTGGAGAGACTGGGTCCACTTGGGGAGGTCGGGGCGCTCACATGGGGCAGGACTGTGTTGACTGTGTGTGTGGACCTGTGGGCGGCAGGGCTTCTCAGCTACAGAAGACTTGTACTTCTCAAAGACCCACATAGGAGGTTTGCTCCACCTTCCAAAACCTGAAACAATTGGGTGCTCCTGTGCCTGAGGCCAGCCCCACCCAGCTGCAATCCTCAGAGAGCTGACAAGAGACCTAATAGGCTAGAGGCATACAGCAATTGTAAGGCCCTGAGCCTAACAACCTGCTGCAGTGAGGCCTACTCACTTAAAGAAATACTGCAACACAAATGTGGTATTAGAACTTGCAGCCAACTGTGCTGGGGATCCCCACAGCTGATAAAGAGACTGAAGGGCCCACAACAACTACAAGCAGCTGAGCATTACAACAGCTGGCCAGGAGCATAACTCAGCCTCCTGGGCGCCTACAGGGAGAGCAAACAGGCCACAGCAGAAGGATACACGTAGCCCACATAGGGGTCACCTGGAACATTGAGAACTGAGGGAAGCACACTGGAAGCCTCCTAAGCCATCACTTACATAAGGTCACCTATCCAAGAGCAGGAGGCGTGGCTGACCTACCTAATACGTGAACACAAGCACAGGGAAAGAGGCAAAATGAAGAGGCAAAGAATACATTCCAAGTAAGGGAACAGGACAAAACCCCAGAAAAGGAACTTAGTGAAACAGAAATGAGCAACCTACCCGACAGAGAGTTCAAACTAAGAGTGTTAAGGATGCTCACTGATCTGGGGAGAAGAATAGATGGACTTAGTGAGAATGTCAACAAAGAAATGGAAGATATAAAAAGAACCAATCAGAAATGAAGAATACAATACTGGAAATGAAAAACTCATTAGAGGGACTCCAAAAGGAGAGTAGAGGATCCAGAAGAGGGGACCTGTGAGCTGGAAGAAAGACTAGAAGAAATTACCCAAGGTGAACAGGTAAAAGAAAAAGAATTAAAAAGAGTGAGGACAGTCTAAGGGACCTCTGGGACAACATCAAGCGCACTAACATCCGTGTTATAGGTGTCCCGGAAGGAGAAGAGCGAGACAAGGGGGCAGAGAATCTATTTCAAGAAATAATAGATGAAAACTTCCCTAACCTAAGGAAGGAAACAGACATCCAGGTACAGGAGGCACAGAGAGCCCCAAACAAGATAAACCCAAAGAGGCCCACACCAAGACACATCATAATCAGAATGTCCAGAATTAAAGATAAAGAGAGAATCCTAAAAGCCGCAAGAGAATGTCAAGTTACATACAAAGGAAACCCCATAAGGCTATCAGCTGACTTCTCAGCAGAAACCTTACAGGCTAGAAGAGAATGGCATGATATATTTAAAGTGCTAAAAGGAAAAAACTTACAGCCAAGAATACTCTACCCAGCAAGGTTATCGTTCAAAATGGAATGAGAGATCAAAAATTTCCCAGATAAGCAAAAATTAAAGGAGTTTGTCACCAAGAAACCAGTGTTACAAGAAATGTTAAAGGGACTGATTTAAGGGGAAAAGAGAAGACCACAAATAGGAAAAATTATCTATTTCCACGATTAGAACGTAATGGATACAAATGCACAAAAGAGGTTGGATATGATATCAAAAACATAAAAGGAGGGGAGGAGGGTAGTTAAAGAGTACAGCTTTCAGACAGAGGTCAAACTAAAGTGACCATCAATTCTGTATAGAAGAAGAAAGGAACAGAGAAGGACTACTAAAACACTGAGGAAAAAAAAAAAAAAAAAAAAGTTAAAAAATGGCAGTAAGTACATACTTATCAATAGCTACTTTAAGCGTCAATGGACTAAATGCTCCAATTAAAAGGCATAGGGTGGCTGACTGGATAAAAACAAGACCCATATATATGCTGCATACAAGAGACACACTTCAGACCTAAAGACACTCACAAACTGAAAGTGAAGGGATGGAAAAAAGATACTCACGCAAATGGCAATGAAAAGAAAGCTGGGGTAGCAGTACTCATATCAGACAAAATAGACTTTAAAACAAAAACTGTAAAAAAAAAGCAGAGACAAAGAAAGGGCATTACATAATGATCAAGGGAACAATCCAACAAGAGGATATAACACTTGTAAATATCTACGCACCCAATGTAGGTGCACCTAAATATATAAAGCAATTATTAACAGACATAAAAACAGAAATAGACAGTAACACAATAATAGGGGACTTTAACACTCCACTTACACCAACGGATAGATCATCCAAACAGAAGATCAATAAGGAAACATTGGCCTTAAACGACACACTAGAACAGATGGACCTAGTAGATATATACAGAGCATTCCATCCAAAAACCGAAGAATACACGTTCTTTTCAAATGCACATGGAACATTCTCCAGGATTGATCACATATTAGGCCACAAAACAAGTCTCCATAAATTTAAGAAGATTGAAATAATACCAAGCATCTTTTCTGACCACAAAGGCATGAAACTAGAAATCAACTATAGGAAGAAAATCAGAAAAGCCACAAATACATGGAGATTAAACAAAATGCTACTGAACAACGACTGGGTTAATGAAGAAATCAAAGAAGAAATCAAAAAATACCTGGAGACAAATGAAAATGAAAATCGACATACCAGAATTTATGGGATACAGCAAAAGCGGTTCTAAGAGGAAGTTTATAGCAATACAGGCCTATCTCAACAAACAAGAAAAATCTCAAATAAACAATCTAACAATGCACCTAAAGGAAATGGAAAAAGAAGAACAAACAAACCCCAAAATCAGTAGAAGAAGGAAATAATAAAAATCAGAGCAGAAATAAATGAAATAGAGACCAAAAAAACAATAGAAAAAATTAATAAAACCAAGAGCTGGTTCTTTGAAAAGATCAACAAAATAGACAAACCTTTAGCTAGACTCACCAAGAAAAAAAAAAGAGACAAAGGCACAACTAAGTAAAATCAGAAATGAAAAAGGAGTGGTTACAACACCCACCTCAGATATACAAAAGATTATAAGAGAATACTATGAAAAACTATATGCCAACCAATTCGACAATCTGGAAGAAATGGCTAAATTCTTAGAATCATACAACCTTCCAAAAACTGAATCAAGAAAGAAGTAGAGAATTTGAATAGACCAATCACCAGTAAGGAGATCGAAACAGTAATCACAAACCTCCCCAAAAATAAAGTCCAGGACCAGGCGGCTTCCCTGGTGAATTCTACCAAACATTCAAAAGAAGACTTAATACCTATCCTTCTCAAACTCTTCCAAAAATTGAGGAGGGAAGCTCCCTAACTCATTCTACAGAAGCTGACATTACCCTGATACCAAAACCAGACAAGGACAACACAAAAAAGAAAATTACAGGCCAATATCACTGATGAACATCGATGTGAAAATCCTCAACAAAATACTAGCAAATCGCATACAACAATACGTTAAAAGATTACACACCATGATCAAGTGGGATTTATTCCAGGTATGCAGGGATGGTTTAACATTCGCAAATCAATCAACGTAATACACCACATTAATAAAATGAAGAACAGGGCCGGCCCGTGGCTTGGTGGTTAGGTGGCGCGCTCCGCTGCTGGCGACCGGGTTCGGATCCCGGGCTCGCGCCGGCCAGCGCTGCTTCTCCGGCCATGCTGAGGCCGCGTCCCACATACAGCAACTAGAAGGATGTGCAGCTATGACACACAGCTATCTACTGGGGCTTTGGGGGAAAAAAATAAATAAATAAAATCTTTAAAAAAAAATAAATAAATAAAAAAAAAAATAAAATAAAATGAAGAACAAAAATCACATGATCATCTCAATAGATGCAGAGAAAGCATTTGACAAGATCCAGCATCCATTTATGATAAAAACTCTGAATAAAATGGGTATAGAAGGAAAGTACCTCAACATAATAAAGACCATACATGAGAAACCCACAGCTAATATCATCCTCAATGGTGAAAAACTGAAAGCTATCCCTCTAAGAACAGGAACCAGACAAGGATGCCCACTCTCACCACTCCTATTTAACATAGTATTGGAAGTCCTAGCCAGAGCAATCAGGCAAGAGAAAGAAATAAAAAGGATCCAAATTGGAAAGGAAGAAGTGAAACTGTCACTATTTGCAGATGACATGATTTTATATATAGAAACACCTAAAGATTGCACGAGAAACCTTTTAGAAGTAATAAGCGAATATGGTAAAGTTGCAGGATACAAAATCAACATACAAAAATCAGTTGCATTTCTGTACACTAACAACGAAGTAGCAGAAAGAGAAATTAAGAATACCATCCCATTTACAATTGCAACAAAAAGAATAAAATACCTAGGAATAAACTTAACCAAAGAGGTGAAAGATCTGTACACCGAAAACTAGAAAACATTGCTGAAAGAAATTGAAGAAGACACAAAGAAATGGAAAGATATTCCGTGCTCTTGGATTGGAAGAATTAACATAGTTAAGATGTCCATACTTCCTAAGCTATCTATAGATTCAATGCAATCCCTATCAAAGTTCCAACAACATTTTTCACAGAAATAGAACAAAGAATCCTAAAATTTATATGGAACAACAAAAGACCACGAATAGCTAAAGGAATCCTGAGAAAAAAGAACAAAGCTGGAGGTATCACACTCCCTGATTTCAAAATATACTACAAAGCTATAGTAACCAAAACAGCATGGTACTGGCACAAAAACAGACACACAGACCAATGGAATAGAATTGAAAGCCCAGAAATAAACCCACACATCTATGGACAGCTAATCTTTGACAAAGGAGCCAAGAACATACAATGGGGAAAAGAAAGTCTCTTCAACAAATGGTGTTGGGAAAACTGGATAGCCATATGCAAAAAAAATGAAAGTAGACTCTTACCTTACACCATACACAAAAATTAACTCCAAATGGATTAAAAGACTTGAATGTAAGACCTGAAACTGTGAAAGTTCTAGAAAGAAAACATAGGCAATGCGCTCTTCAACATCAGTCTTAGCAACATCTTTTCAAACACCACATCTGACCGGGCAAGAGAAACAATAGAAAAAATAAACAAATGGGACTACATCAAACTAAAAAGCTTCTGCACAGCAAAGGAAACCATCAACAAAACGAAAAGACAACCTAACAATTGGGAGAAGATATTTGCAAACCATACATCTGATAAGGGCTTAATCTCCAAAATATATAAAGAACTCATGCATCTCAACAACAAAACTACCAACCCAATTAAAAAATGGGCAAAAGACCTGAACAGACATTTCTCCAAAGAAGATATACAGATGGCCAACAGACACATGAAAAGATGTTCAACAACATTAACTATCAGGGAAATGCAAATCAAAACTACAATGAGATATCACCTCACGCCCGTCAGAATGGCTATAATTAACAAGACAGGAAACAACATGTGTTGGAGAGGTTGTGGAGAGAAGGGAACTCTCATACACTGCTGGTGGGAGTGCAAACTGGTGCAGCCACTATGGAAAACAGTATGGAGATTCCTCAAAAAATCAACGATAGAACTACCATATGATCCAGCTATTCCACTGTTGGGTATTTATCCAAAGAACTTGAAAACACCAATTTGCAAGGTACATGCACCCCTGTGTTCATTGCAGCCTTATTCACGATAGCCAAGACTTGGAAGCAACCTAAGTGCCCATCAAGGGACGAATGGATAAAAAGCTGTGGTATATATACACAATGGAATACTACTCAGCCATAAGAAGCGATGAAATCAGCCATTTGTGACAACATGGATGGACATTGAGAGCATGATGCAAAGTGAAATAAGTCAGAGGAGAAGGTCAAATACCGTATGATTTCCTTCATTAAGTAGTAGATAATAACAACAATAAACAAACACACATAGGGACAGAGATTGGATTGGTGGTTACCAGAGGAAGGGGGAGGGAGGAGGGTGAAAGGGATAATTGGGTACATGTGTGTGGTGATGGGTTGTAATTAGTATTTTGGTGGTGAACATGATGTAATCTATGCAGAAATAGAAGTACAATGATGTACACCTGAAATTTTTACAATGTTATAAACCAATGTTACTGCAATAAACAAAATTAATTAAAAAAAAAAAAAAAAAAAAGAAAAGATATATGCACCCCTATGTTCACTGCAGCATTATTTACAATAGATAAGATATGGAAGCAACCTAAGTGTCCATTGATAGATGAATGGATAAAGAAGATGTGGTGTATATATAGAGTGGAATATTACTCAGCTATAAAAAAGAATGAAATCCTCCAGTTTGGGTCATGCAGAGTTTTATAAACCAGGGTAAAAGGTTGATTTTATTCCAAGTGTGATCAAAAGCTATTGGAGGGTTTTAACTAGGGGTCAGCATGATCTTATTTGTGTTTGTAAGAGATCGGTGTGGCTTCTGTGAAAGGAATGTAGGAAGTGGGTGGCCAAGAATTGAAGGAGTAGAAGCAGGGAGATCAGTTAGACTTGCTTTGTGACTTTGGGCAAGTTACTTGACTTCTCTGAACCTTGAATTTTACTGTCTAACAGGGATAATTCAAAAGGGTTATTGAGAGCATCAAATGAGATGATATATGTAGAAGTCTTAGCATGTGCCTGGTATCTAATAAATACTCAATAAATGGTAACCTGAGAGGGATAATGAGATGAGAGTTGATTTTCAATATTACATGGACTGGTGGGTGCAGCACCACCCCTTTCCCTACCCGCTTTTGTCCCTCTCATGAACTACCACTGAACTGGAGCATTTATCTCGGGCCTGACCTTTACTCAGAAAGCCTGCCATATTCACACATATCCATTTCCAGCTGCGCCCCTTCCCTTGCCCCCTCTGACAGAACTCCAAGAGTCTTAAAACTGACGCATCACTTCAAAGGTGCTAACCTGTGGTTTGCAACGAATTAGCTTATGATCGATCATATTTTTCCTATCAACAATCTAAGACTCTTTTCTGGGTCATTTTGAACACCTCAGTAAAGGACACTTAAATAGTGATGAATTTTCCTTTTATACATTTTGCCCTAGATTTTTCCATCTCTTCCACTCAGATGGAAGAGTCAACACCATAGAGGAAGAAACAACAAAGTACAATATTAAATGAAGTGACTGGTCACAGGATGTATTTGCTGGCAGGGGCCCAGTGTTACATGGGTCCCTACCACAGCCGAGACGCCTGTGGTCCGCACCACCCTGCTACAGAACCTCAGGACTGGGCCTCCTAACGGCCTGAAGGGAAGCCTCATGATGAGGTCTTTCCCCATAGACATTGCTGGTTGGGAAGCACTCAGGGAACTGGGTCGAAAGGAATTTCCTGAAGGAATACCAAGGAAATGGGATAAAAAGTCTGAGGAGATAGCAGGGGAGGTGGAGGACAAAGTCTTAGTAGTGATGACCAACCTCCAGGACCCTCTTCCTCACATTCTTATTGATGAGGTGCCTGGACCAGAGAACTAAAGTACCTCAGACACCTGGGCCTACTGAGAGCCACGGCCACTGACACCTGCCTGGGTCCCTGCCCTGACTCTTGGGAACCTTGGGCAGAGGCCACTGATAGATAAATCCCCATCCCAGACGTTAGGTCCAGTTTAGAGGGTCAGCCTCTTCTCTGACTGCTCATTTCTGCAGTGGTACAGATCATGTGATA